>NW_024879293.1:288227-377359 GCF_018340385.1 Cyprinus carpio | reverse complement strand
TCCGATGATTTTTCATCTTGAATGTCAACGATTCGAGCGATTCTCTTCTGGAGGTCATTAGTCAGAGCCATAGCTTTTCTCATACATGTCGCCCAGACTTACAAGTCATCTGATGATAGAGAAAGAGCCTGCAGCTCATGGCACTACTGTGCTAAGCCTCGTACAGTGAAAGAGTTGTTACAAGCAGAGGAAGTTGTAATCAAGAGTATTCAGAGGGAAGCTTACCAAGAAGAGCTCACCCTGCATCGCCAAAAAAGAGATGACATCCCGAGGCACAGTGCTCTGAAAAAACAACTGAACCCTTACGTAGATAGTAGAGGTCTTCTCAGGATAGGAGATCGGGCTTAAAAAATGCAACTTTGGATCTCCAAGAGAAGTTTCCTTTGATTGTTCCAGGACGCAGTCATGCTGCGGAAGCTACTTGTGGAGTATTACCATGATCGAGTCAAGCATCAGGGTGGTAGTGTGTTTACTGAATCAGCTATCCGCAATGCAGGGTATTGGATTATTGGTGTTAGGAAGCTTATCAACAGCATTGTACACAAGTGCATCGTATGCAACAAGCTTCGTGGGAAGGTAACTGAGCAGAAGATGGCGGACTTGCCCATCGATCGCCTGAGCACTGAACCTCCCTTCACGAACGTCGGTCTTGATGTTTTTGGACCTTGGACAGTTGTCGCACAAGGCGCACGCGAGGAGGACAAGCTCAGAGCAAAAGATGGGCTGTTCTTTTCACTTGTATGAGTATTCGTGCCCATACAATATGAGAGCTGATTGACAGTATGGATTCATCCACCTTATAAAACGCTCCTTGAGAAGGTTTTTTGCTCTACGAGGTCCTGTCAAAACAAATTCGGTCTGATTGCGGGACCATTTTTGTAGGAGCCTGTAAAGAGCTGGAAATTGTGGTAAATGATCCTCAAGAGCCTAGTGTGAGGAAGTACCTGAGTGGAGAGGGTTGTTAATATATCATCAACCAACCTCATGCAACACACATGGGAGGAGCCTGGGAGCGGATGATAGGAGTCTCCAGGCGCATACTAGATTCCATGCTACAACAGATCAGTCCTTCCCGCTTGACACATGAAGTGTTGTCCACCTTGATGGCAGAGGTTACAGGAATCGTCAATTCAAGACCCCTTGTTCCTATTTCAACAGACCCAGATTCACCTTTCTTGTTAACGCCAGCCATGCTCCTAAACTCAAAAGGGTCATACACTCCTCCCACCTCCAGGTGATTTCAAGGAAACCAATCTCCATAGACAGCAATGGAGAAGGGTGCAACATCTTGCTAATACTTTCTGGAATAGATGGAGGCGTGAATACCTCTCAACGCTTCAAAGCCGAAGCAAATGGCAAGACGGAACGACGAAATCTAAGAGAGGGCGATGTTGTCCTTCTTAAGGATGCTCAAAGTAAGCGCAATGAATGGCCTATGGCTCTTGTGACCAAGACTTTTCCTGGCAGTGACAAAAGAGTCAGAACGGTTGAACTAAGAGTTGCAAGGAATGGGACAATCAAGACATTCCTCAGACCTATATCGGAAACAGTTCTGCTCATGCCAACGGAGGACTGATATTTGTGTGAGATCTTATGTGAACATTCTCAGGTTATATGGTGGTATCTAAACAATACCAGGCGGGGAGTGTCATGACATACATTTGTTTTTTATTTACTAGCACCATCTTGTGGCAGTTTAATGTTATAACAAAGAAATTGATTATTGTAAACCATTTTCTTAGTGGTTGGTTTAGGTCATGTGACTCTTGGGTTAGAGGTCAACCAGGAAATAGCCACTGTATTCTAGTTTTCTTTCTGTGTGGTGGGCCAACAAGTCATCTCTCTGTTTTCTTTACGTTTTGTGCCTCAGAAAGGCTTTGCCTGTAAGTTTGTTATCTTTTTTGCAGTGTTTGCATGAATGTGTATATAAATATTTGTAATTCATTAGTTTGAGTTTAAAAAAAATCGAACTATTCAACAGTGATGGCAATTTGTTTATAATTACACTAAGAAGAACTGATTGTAGCCTTTTAATATGTGCTCAGAGAATATTTGTAAACAGCGGAAATTCATTTGTGTTTATTTTGAGAATATTTTGTAACAAGACATTTGTAATCTTTGTATATTTCAGTTTTACAAAAAAAGAGAAAGAAGAGGAAAGAACAAAACAACAGTAAAACTTTCAACTTTACTACTGCGTCTGCCCTTTTCTGACTCCTGTTAGCTATCTGTCAATGTTGCGTAGATGGAACACGCATCTAGGACAGAATAACTAGCTCTCACTATTCTATCTACTTTTTATTCATTTTATTTATTATAAAAAAATAAATACTTGCTATGTGTGCTGCATATTGTAATATTGTTGCTCTTTTGTTGGTTTGATTGCTTCTATTGTCCTCATTTGTAAGTCTGCTAAATGATTAAATGTAAATGTTTTCTCCTTTTGGCGTCTAAGAAGTAGAATTATGCTCCCTGTGAATGGGTTGCTTAGCGTGCCACTTTAGTATGACTTAGGCACTGAGAAAAATAAAACTCCCCACCAAAATTAAGGGTGTTTTGTGGGGTGAAAAGAGGCTGTAGCAAGTGCTTACATCAGGCTCTAAGGCTGGAAAGATGACGTGACTGACATATTTCACTTTATGGACTGCCTCTGACACGTCCGGCATGGGGTGTTTGTGGCCAGAGCTGCTGAAATCTGTTTACTGATCAGAGTATATTATACATGTTGAATGTATTATACAAGTTGTATATTATTAGGGGTTTTTTTTCCAAATGTTGTCCCTTTTCTTTTATCTCCTACATTTTCTTACTTAACACTAGAACCGCCACGGGGAAAATTTTACCCATGGCTGTTTTTCAAATGTACATAACAGATTTAAAATAAAACATTCAAGCCTCCCAGTCATTGACTTTTACTAAAATTATGTAATTTACAATCCAATGTTGTTAAAAATTATTTAGATAAAACCAGATCAAAAAACAGGGCATTTATACCTATAAGCGCCAGCAGATCAAATTTACCCACATATATAATGTCATTTTCTCATTATTGTCTATATGCTATTTTAGTCATTTAAATAGCATGGGTTATCTAAATTTATTAAGTAATTTTTTTTTTTTTTGTAGCTTAGGCTACTGACCGTTATGGATTAGTGTAGCCTGCATTAAAAGTCTTGAACATAAAAAAAAAAAAACAGGATACAAATATAGTTGATGACTAGACATATTCATTACATGATAGGCATGGGCCGGTATGAGATTTTGATGGTATGATAACCTTAAGCAAAAATATCACGGTTTCACGGTATCACGGTATTGTTGTTACAGCTCCGAAATGTGTTATTTTTAAATGACTGGGTAAAAAAATATAGTTTTTTCCCACTGGACAATATATTTTGTTTTTGAGCAACATACAGAATATTAGAAACAGTAGAATTTGTTTGTTTTTTTCTTTAATTTATTTCCTAAAAATAAAAAAATAAAGACTGACATCTTTATTTAACCTAAATATGTAATTACAGTTATTTAATTTTAGTTATATAATTCATATACATATAATTTATATCATTTCATATCATTTAGTTATATAACAATAATCATACACATAATTTGATTTAATAATAACCCAATTTGAAACAAAAACAGAATGTTCTGACAAGCTTTGTGAAATTATACCATGTAAACTTTTGAGAAGACAGTCAGCTCCCCTCAGAAACACATTCATATAAACACCCAAATTAATACTGAGGATTTTCTTCCAATAGTTTGTGCATCATGAACAGTGAGTGATCTACCTGCTACAGTTTTTTTCTCTGTGCATCCGTCTTCAGCGTCTCTGGCCTGTTTTAACGGGCGTTAACAGACTTCATATTTTCACATAAATTACATTTTGGAAAATGACTGCATTGCAACGCAGTTTGTGCAAGTCCAGAACAGAGAGTTGCAATAAGGCAAAAAACAGCCGGTTGCCGATCGCGTAAAGGGCAAAGTATATTTCGGCCGTCCGCGCACCATCGGCATTACGTTATTTTCGTCATCAAGAGGGCTCGCGGACAGCCGCGCACCCCGTGGTACTGCGCATGTGTCGAGCTCGTCCGTCGACGCGGCTGTGCGTAAAGGAACGCTGAGACGGAAAGGAACGCTGAATGTGAAGTGTACCCGGGCCATCCTACACACACGTGACTGACAGCTCGCTCGCACCAACAGGAGGAGGAGGGGTCAGTGTTTCTCTCTACACTGCACTCAGTCTGAGGGATTCCCTCTCTTTCAGTCTTTGAGGAGACATGGAAAATGGCGCATACCGCAGGAACGGTATAACAGAAAATATTAGTGGTTTTGAAACCATGAAAATTTCAAATCGCGGTATACTTTGAAACCGGTAATCGGCCCATGCCTATTACATGACTCTAGACACTTATTTGTGAAGACAGTGGCATAACACAGTGATATAATATGTTCCCTTTCAAGGGAACTTCGAACTGCGTCCTCTAGGGGTCGCTATGGGGGAACACCTCGTCGTGACCCGTGTCTGAAGCATACAAATGAAAAAACACCAACGAGTTGGCCGGCGACAGCCTCTGACGTCACTACCGGTGCGACTATAAAACAGGCACCGGGAAACACGTCATTTTCTTCTTCGTCTTCACTGACTGTTTTGTTTGAAGCGTCCATCTGAAAGAACCGGTAAGAGCGCTCTTTCTCTGTCTATCATGGCGACTACTAGCAAGCGTTTAGACAATGTATGCATCCGTGTCGGCGTTATTTGACACCTGATGACACACACGATCTTTACGTGATTTGTTTGGGTAAAGAGCACGCACGCGATGTCTTTGAGGAGGCAATCTGCGTGCATTGCGAGCATTTTTTTCAAAAGGAAAAAAGCTCCGCTCTCGTTCGTCTCTCTTTCCGAAAAAAAAAAAAGGCAGCCATCTGCTTCCCGCGGTTCAGGACTCGCCGTTGCTGAGGCACGTAGGAGAATGAGCTCGTGAGAATTTCAGGTGGATCTGTCTGAATGGTTTAAAGAGGGACTTTCCCTTTCGCGAAAGACTCAAAATGGCGGCGGACGAGAGAGAGCCTCGGGAGGATGATGTTATATCTTTAACACTTTCTGATACTGAGGTTAGTGCTCTGCTGGGTTTTTTACCCAGGAAAAGCAGGAGATATTTGAGGATGGTGAAGAAGCTGAGGCTGAGCCTTCTCAATTCTCCTGCCCTGCGTATGTAGAGCTGTTGGATCGCGCCTCGATGAGCGTTATTTTCCGACCATAGCCCTCCAGCTCAGGTGAGCCTTCCATTTCTGCCTGATCTCCATACAGAGATCGAAAGGAAATGAAAGAGGCCGTTTTCTTCTCGCATCCATCGGTTTCAGCATAAGAGTTTTGCCGACATCGAGGCGATGCGCGAAAACGGCTATGAGAGGATGCCCCCTGCCGTTCATTCTTCGCTGCAGAGACATCCTCTCTTAATCTCCCTCCTTGCTATCTAAGCCCCTTCAAGCAATGCATCTTGCTTAAATGGCAAGGCATACGCAGCACAGGTCAGGCTGTGGCTTTATTACAAAATAATGCTTCAAGCATATCAGACTGATCTGCTGAAAGACCTGGATAGAGGCAAAGGCCTTTTCCCTGATCAGGTAGCCGAGCTGCGCCACACCCTTCTCCGGGCTACAAGCAATGCCGCCGCCTTGCCAAGCGCAGGACTATGGCGGCCCATGGTGGTGGCGGAGAGACATCTGTGGATGAACCTGGCAGACATCGGGAAGAAAGAAAAGGCTTTCTTCTCGATGCTCAGGTTTCGCCTTCTGAACTTTTCGGTATTATCCGTTGAGACGGTGATCGAGAAAGTTCTGGGAGACGAAGGCGCACTCCGCTGCTTTCAGATCCTTCGTTCCACGAAGGTCCAGGTCTGAGCCCGAACAACACAGGGGTCCTGGCCGGTCTCGATCTGAGGATCAAAGACGGGCACAGAAGGCTAGTGTCGCGACTCACGCTCCTCCCCCCCACCTGCGGGCAGGGTTAAGAGGAATTGTGGGTCACAAGGGGGTAAGCAGAACCTAAGGGATGTGATCCAGACGAGGCAGCGTTCTCGTCTGAGTCAGAGTGATACTGAGGTATCTACTCGTTCCCTTTAGGGATTTTTAACTTCTGCTTTTTTCCTCCCCTTCCTAATTCCCCTGTAACCACCAGCTCTCCACCTGATCGAGGTTAGGTGGAAAACCTCTAACGCATAACAGTCTCCTATGCTGGACCTATAATGGTTTTTGGCTGGTTCTATGTTCATAGCAACCACCTTACTGATGGTCCGGACTAAAAGGAGGCGCCCCTTGAGCGGGGGCTCAAGCGCAGGAGGGTGGGGAGTATAAAAATAACCCTTTCTGTAATACTTATGTGTAAATTGCTGGTGGTTATGTGTCTACTAATAAACTCTGTGAGTTTCCCTTTGCAGTGCTCAGTTACAGTGTTTACTAAACACTCGTCAGCACCAGCCATCCGGCTTCATGTTCGGTATTAGGCGGCTGAGATCACAGGGTTCTGCGGGAGCCTCCTTGATCATCAGGCCTGGCACAGCACTGCAGGGAATTTCATGGATGTCCGGCCAGGTCACCCTGAGGGGTCTCCTGGCCGCTTAGGTGCTGTCGCATCCAGCGGGAAGTGAAGGTGGCAGTTACAGAAGTCTTCTTGTATATGCTGCCTCAGGTGATGCTCCCCTCGCTAGAGGTTTATAAAATTCGAGCTTGCCTCTCCCGTGCGGTTCAGCGCCTCTGCGATGCTTAGGAACCTTTAGGTACACACGCTAAGCTCTGTGTACTTTCTGAAAGCCACATGGTGGTCAGTGTGCACGTGAACACTTTGCGCACTTTCTAAAAATCCACGTATTGGTAAGTGTGCACGCAAGACTCTGCGCACTTTCTGAAATCCTGTATGGTAAGGGTTACGCGCTCCGCCTTGTTCCCTTTCTTGAGATGATTAGACCTTGGTTCCTTGGGCTCCATTTAGCCAGTGTGTATTTGTTTATACACCTCAAGCATCGCTTCCCTCAACATGAAGGGTTATTCGGGCGATTCTCGTGGTAGTTTAGCAGCGCTCCCCTTTTCCAAGAAGGGTCGCCTATGAGCGTGCTTCTCTGTATTCAGGAGTTCTCCTCTCATATGAGACTGAGTTCACTGTTTTTCCCAGAGCGCTCCAGCATTATTTCCACAGATCGAGTTGATGACTCTCAAACATACTTTTTTGAGATGCACCCATTCCATCTATGAGCTGCTCTATCAGAGTGCCACGAGAGCCCTTCCTTAGAACAGTATTTTAAAATCCATGATATGGTAAGTGTGCACGTGAAGTCTTTGCACACTTTCTGAAATCCACACTGTGGTAAGTTCGCACGCTAGTGCTCTGCGTTCTTTCTAAAATCCTATATGGTGAGGGCTTCGCGCGGTTGCTTCGTGCCCTTTCTTGAGCTGGTAAAAGCCCCGTTCATCTTGGGCGCCACTCCACCCATGTATCCTCGGATACCTATCTAAACAGGGTGTTGCTACTGGAGATCTGTTGAGACAGCTCCTTCAGCAAGCTTTTGAGGAAGCAAGCTGTAGACCCTGTGTGACAGGCTAGACTTAGTATAAAATGCTAGGTTCCTAGCTGTATCCCTTTAAAGGAATCTTTCCTGATTCCAAGCCTTTAGCTCTACCACCGGGCCGAGGCCCTAACAATTAAGTTGGGTATGTAGCTTAGGCCTTTGGCCGTAAGGGGTATTGTCACAGACAGCCGTCTAAACGTCCCCGGGGGCAACTCCCATTGAAATGGTAGAGTTGGTACTTAGTGATCGCCATGATTCTGGCCTGCACTCCCCTCAGCATGGCGGCGTAGGTATACTGTTCCCCATAGCGACCCCTAGAGGACGCAGTTCGAAGTTCCCTTGAAAGGGAACGTCTCAGGTTACGAATGTAACCATGGTTCCCTGAGTAGGGAACGAGACACGGCGTCCTCTAGCTCCCTGCCATGCTTTGGACGCAAGCTTCAGACGAAGAAGTGAATGACGTGTTTCCCGGTGCCTGTTTTATAGTCGCACCGGTAGTGACGTCAGAGGCTGTCGCCGGCCAACTCGTTGGTGTTTTTTCATTTGTATGCTTCAGACACGGGTCACGACGAGGTGTTCCCCCATAGCGACCCCTAGAGGACGCAGTGTCTCGTTCCCTACTCAGGGAACCATGGTTACATTCGTAACCTGAGACGTTCTTTAGCCATATAAATACAGTTGTCATGTGCATGGGTAAAATTTACCTGCTGGCACTTTTAGGTATACAGCAACCTCTGACAGTTCTAGTGTTAATAAGATAATTAACAATTAAATCAATGTATAACTGCATAGCCTTCATTTGTGACACCACAAAACGCAAACTTGTACCTTAACTGTCACCCCCCCTTTTTTAAAATAGGCATTAAAGTGCACTATACAAACTTAAATTGATATGTTTGTTGCCAAGATTATAAAAAGTTTTGATTCTAAAAGACCGTAATATGTAATATGACACTTGACACTGCCCACTAAGGGGGAGGAGACCGCCATAAGATTTTAAAGTACCATTTCCTTAGTAATGCTATAGTAATAATGTCCGATTTCAAAATGGTTTTCACAAGATGAATCTTGGGCTTCTAAGCTTTCAAGTGATATATAATTATGATGATTACTAGAAGATTTGATAGAGAAAAAAAGGACAACAAAAAAAGAGTGCCAAGCGTCCCACAGGTGGGACAATGACAGTTAAGGGGAGAACATAAATGATGAACTGACACCAGCTGTGATTAAAGAAACGAAATTCAAAGATTTTGCAAAAACAAACATAAACATCATTCGAGGACAAGCTGTGCAAATCAAGTTTTGATCTCACACACATTCATTCCTTCATTTTCCACACTGAGCTCTACATCATCCAACTCTCACACAGAAACACAAAAACCTCCTCAGCTGCTTTAGTAAGTGTGTCTCACACAACTCTCCTGCTCACTGCCAGAAATGTGATTCTCTGACCCCATTGCGCCCATTTTGTTGCTTTGGTAAAAATGCACATGCTTAAAATCCTAAACATGATAATGTTTTGAAAGTGCAGTGATTGTTTTCAGTGTTACTCACTGAACTGATCTGGATTCTTTAACCACAGGTAACAGATTCTGAAGAACTTCATCTGCTGTATGTTGTGCTCCAATAAACTGTTTGAGATCAAACACATCCATCTTCTGCTCTGATGTCAGCAACACATAAACCAGAGCTGACCACTGTGAAGAGGAGAGGTTGGTTTCTCTTATTTCTCCAGATTTCAGATATTCTTGGATCTCCTGCATCAGTGTATCATCACCCAGTTCATTCAGACAGTGGAACAGATTGATGGATTTCTCTGGAGAGTTATTCTCTCTGATCTTCTGCTTGATGGACTGAACTGTTTCCCCTTTGTTGTAGGAGCAGCTTCCTGTCTGTGTCAGTAGTTTCGTAAAAGAGTCTGATGGACTTTAGTGAGAGACCCAGAAGGAACCGCAGGAAAAGATCCAGATGTCCATTCTTACTCATTAAGGCCTCTTTTAAAGCTCTCTGATGCAGCTCAGATAATGAATTATATTTCTTCTGGTTAAAAGGCAACAGCCTCTTTTTGGTTTGGTCAAACACATTGATGTTGTTGATTGTACAGGAGAGGTGCACATATAGAGCTGCTAGATGTTCCTGAATGCTCAGATGAACAAAGCAGAAGACTTTCCCCTGATACAAGCCCAAACTCCTCTCTGAAGATCTGAGTGCACAATCCTGAATACACTGATGCTTCTGTCACATCAATGTCACACTCTCTCAGGTCTTCCTCATAGAAGATCAGGTTTCCTTTCACAAGCTGCTGGAAAGCCACTTTCCCCAGTTTGAGGGGATCATGTCTTCATCTGTCACATTCTTCTCATAGTCCTTCTTACGTTTGATGTTGGTCTGAAGGATCAAGAAGCGTGTGTACATTTGAGTGAGAGTCTTGGGGAATCTCTCCACTCTCTGCTTGACTCAACATCTTCTCCAGAACAGTGGCTGAGATCCAGCAGAAGACTGGGATGTGGCACATGATGAAGAGGCTCCTTGATGACTTCAGGTGTCTGATCATTTTTTTAGCAAATCTCTGATCACTGATTCTCTTCCTGAAGTATTCCTCCTTCTGTGGCTCATTGAAGCCTCGTACCTCTGTCACTCGATGGACACACTCAGAGGGGACGAGATCAGCTGCTGCTGGTCTGGAGGTGATCCAGATGAGGGCAGAGGGAAGCAGATTCCCCTCAATGAGGTTCATCAGCAGCACGTCCACTGAGGCTGTTTCAGATATATTACACAGTTTCACTTTGCTCTTAAAGTCCAGAGACAGACGACACTCATCCAGACCATCAAAGATGAACAACACTTTATATTCATCACTAGATATTTCTATTTCTTTAGTTTCAGGGAAAAACACATGAAGTAGATCTGAAAGACTGAGTGTTTTGTTCTTCATCAAGTTGATTTCTCTGAAAGGAAGTGGAAATATGAGCTGGACGTCCTGATTCTCTTTCCCTTCAGCCCAGTCCAGGATGAACCTCTGCACAGAGACTGTTTTTCCAATGCCAGCGACTCCCTTTGTCAGCACAGTTCTGATGGCTTTGTCTTGTCCAGGTAAAGGTCTAAAGATGTCACTGCATTTGATGGCTGTGTCCTCTGTTGCTGCTCTCCTGGATTGAGTCTCAATCTGTCTCACTTCATGCTCATAACTGATCTCTCCACTCTCGCTCTCTGTGATGTAGAGCTCTGTGTAGATCTCATTCAGCAGTGTTGGGTTTCTCTGCGTCGCTGTTCCCCTCATACAGACATGCAAACTTCTTCAGCAGATTTGATCTAAATGTGTTGAGGAATTTACGGCTGTAAAATAAAAATTCAACATTATTAGATGAGTTAAAAACCACAATGTTCTTATGTTGTAACACATGTTCAGATCATATCTCTCATTTCTCTCTACAGAAATATTATACCTGAGATCAGGCCGTGTATCTCCACTGTTAAGATTATTGGTTGAATCATAGACGCATCACTCTTCATAGACACACAGCTGGACTCTGCTTCTGGTCTCTTCTGATGAACTGAACTAAAACAGAGAAACACTGAAGTTCATTATTTAACACTACAACCTCCACAGGGTAAATTTTACCCATGGTTGTTTTTTGTTTTTAAATGTACATGATAGATTTAATACTAGAACCACCAGAGGTCACTGTATACCCTAAAAACCGCCAGCGGGTAGATTTTACCCACGTACAGACTACTGTTTTGATATGGCTAAATGAACATATCATTTCACTGTATTATGCCACTGACTTCACACAGAAGTGTCTAGAATCATAAAATGATTATGTCATTTCATCAATTATATTTTTATCCTGTTGTGTTTATGTTCAAGACTTCTGGATCTGGATTAGTGTTTCTAATACCTGCCTTCCATAAATTGTCAAATTTACCCACCTATATAATGCATGTGTTTTTGCTCTGCTTATGTTTCAACATTGTACATTGATAGCCAACGCCTTTCACTCACTGAATTAGTGGTTATCAGTTTCATAAATAAAGTAAATAAGATGATTTCTGGATGCCGAAGAGGTATTAGAAACACTAAATGCCATGAGTGATGGAGAGTCTGATGTGTCCTGGGTTGGCCCAGCATCTGACAGTGATCCAGATATCATATTTACATGTTTTAGCCTACTCAGAAATGTTCAAAACTTTGGATTATTTCATTTTTGTTTTGCCATTTCTATCGTTTTATGTTCCACCACTACTGTGTTGCTATTTATTCTAGTCTACCCTGTTTCCTGAAAAAAAACATACTGATCTGATGTAATGAATATATTAAAAAAAATTGATTACCCGAAGCTTTATTGGTGTTCTCTTGTTCAAATTATAAATGACATAACTAAAACAAAATTAATAATTAATTAGGTGAAGCGTGTGCACTTGAATTGTCATTGCGTCATGAACTAATATTATGAATTATTATGCTCATTAAGGTGTCTATAGGCTATTTTAGTCATTTAAATAACATGGGTTATCTTATATATATTGATTAATGACATTGTGTATCATAATTTTTCACCACCTAAATTGTATTTTACTTCCTTCTAATTCTTGTTGTCAGTACAGGTTTGTTTAGTTTATTACATTTACATTACATTTAGTCTTTAGCAGACGCTTTTATCCAAAGCGACTTACCAAATGAGGACAATGGAAGCAATCAAAAACAACCCAAAAGAGCAATGTATATAAGTGCTATAACAAGTCTCCAGTTAGCCTAAACACAAGTATACCTAGCAAGGGCTTTTAAATAATATAAAAAAATAAAAAGAAACCAGATAGATAGAAAAATGAATAGAGAAAACTAGTGTTAGCGGTCTTTTTTTATAATTGTATAATAAATGAAAAGAAAATCGATAGGATACAAAAGAGTTAGAAAGGTAGTTATTTTTTTTTTTTTTTTTTTTTTTTTTTTAAATAGAATTAGATATTAGTGAGTGAAAAAGTTAGAGGGTCAAATAAAGATGGACGAGATGTGTTTAAGCCGATTCTTGAAGATGGCTAAGGACTCAGCGCTGCACGGGACTGAGTTGGGCAGGTCATTCCACCACTAGGAGGGAACATTTAATTTAAAAGTCCGTAAAAGTGCCTTTGTGCTTCTTTGGGATGGCACAATCAAAGCAATGTTCACTTGCAGAACGCAAGCTTCTAGAGGGCAATAAGTCTGAAGTAATGAATTTAGGTAAAGGGGTGCAGAGCCAGTGGTGGTTTTGTATGCAAACATCAATGCCTTGAATTTTATGCGAGCAGCTATTGGTAGCCCAGTGCAAATTGATAAATAGAGGTGTGACGTGTATTCTTTTCGGCTCATTAAAATTAATCTTGCTGCCGCATTCTGGATTAATTGTAAAGGCTTGATAGAACTGGCTGGGAAGACCTGCCAAGAGAGCATTGCAATAGTCTAGCCTGGACAGAACAAGAGTTGAACAAGGAGTTGTGCAGCATGTTCGGAAAAGAAAGGGCCTGATCTTCTTAATGTTGAATAAAGCAAATCTGCAGGAACGGACAGTTTGAGCAATGTGGTCTGAGAAAGTTCGCTGATCATCAATCAAAGCTCCAAGGTTTCTGGCCTGTTTTTTGAAGGAGTTATGGTTGATGTGCCTAACTCGATGGTTGAAATTGTGATGATTGAAAACAATGGGGTTTGCTGGAACCACAAGCAGTTCTGTCTTGGCAAGGGTTGAGTTGAAGGTGATGGTCCTTCATCCAGCAAGAAATGTCTGTTAGACAAGCTGAGATGCGAGCAGCTACCGATGGATCATCAGGATGGAATGAGAGTAGAGCTGAGTGTCATCAGCATAGCAATGGTATGAAAAGACAAGCCATGTTTCTGAATGACAGAACCTAATGAGGCCAACATAATGATGCCATGTAGACAGAGAAGAGAAGTGGTCCAAGAAACGAGCCCTGAGGCACCCAGTAGTTTAGATGTTGCGACTTGGACACACTCACCTATCCAAGATACTTTGAAGGACCTATCTGATAGGTAAGACTCAAACCACTGGAGTGCGGTTCCTGAGATGCCCTTTGTCAGTAGGGGGTTGACAGGAGGATCTGGTTGATTAACCGTGTCAAAAGCAGCAGATAGATCAAGCAAGATAAGTATTGAAGATCTGGATTCCGCTCTTGCCAGTCTTAGGGCTTCAACAACTGAGAGCAAGGCAGTCTCAGTTGAATGTCCACTTCTGAAGCCAGATTGGTTGCTGTCAAGGAGGTTGTTCTGTGTGAGAAAAGGTAGAGACTTGGTTGAATACAGCTAGTTCAAGTGTTTTTGCAATGAAAGGAAGAAGGAAAACGGTCTGTAGTTTTCTAAAAGAGATGGGTTGAGGATGGGTTCTTAAGGAGTGGAGTTATACGAGCCTGTCTAAATGATGAGGGGAAAACACCTGTATGAAGGGATGTGTAATGATGGGAGGTGAGTGCAGGTACAACTGCAGGAGAAATGGCTTGAAGGAGATGAGATGGAATAGGATCAAGTGGACAAGTAGTAGGGATGATTGGAAAGGATAAGTTTTTTGAGACTTCTGCCTCAGAGAGTGAAGAGAAGTGAATAAGTGTATGTTTGTTTGTGAGATGTGCTTGATGGATTGTGGTGTGGAAAATTGTGCACTGATGTTTTTTTCTATTTTATTAATGAAAAAAACGTGGCAAAAGTCGTCAGCTATTAGAGATGAAGCAGGAGGGGGGATGTGTTGTGAATTTGACCCTTATCTTTCATTTTTCCTTTTCTTTTTCCCATATATATATGTACTACATATCCCACAATTCCAAGCAGACTACAAATACCCATGCAAGTGCACTACTACATTACCCATACACTCCTGGTCAAGGCCTATAAATAGACCTCACTTCCTTCCTTTGTTCTCTCCTTTTCTTGAGTGTGGGTGTGGTGGGTTTTTGCTTGAATGGACACCTAACCATGTCCTTTGAGTCCTTTTCCTCAGGATGCGTTAATGACTTAAGACCATCTTGTACATCTTGTACACGTTTGTCCATCCAGTTCATCCTGTCCATCTAATAACATCTGTCCATCTCCATGCTATGGGAATTGTCTATGAATAATCATCTTGAACTTAAAAATAAAAGAGAGCAAAGGACTGGTATCTGTCCCGTGTTTTAATCAGACACGCCATTAAGTTTCTACACCTCTGATGAACTTTGGATATATTAACATCTGATATCGTACAAATGGTCCTTCGAGCCGGGAGTAAGACCCCAAAGTAAGGAAGGGCCCAATTGTGGACCAGGAAGGAGTTGACTGTTAAGTGACACACCTTTATATGAGATAGGAACAATTGAAAAACTATTCTTTTCTTTCCATTATGCTCCACGATATGATGAGGAAATATACCATGACTCATTTGATAAGTCATGAGAAAGTTCCACTTTGGAAACATAACCAGATTTCTCCTCCAACTTAGCAATTTCTTGGTCATACACAGCAAGCAGTTGTGGGATTCTTTGGAGGCGACGCTCGATACATCTGAGAGAAGACATAACTGCATTTGGTGAGGCTCGTAACTTCATGGCGGAAGCAGCACGCAAATAACGGAGTGGCATACCTTTTCACACCATCCACATCAACTATTTTAGACTTGGAGGCCAACAAATCCATAGCTCCTTGGTCCTGCTTGGACCTAGTAATGACCTTTTCATTCCGGAAAGGAAGGATGTCTACCTCCCATAGTTTCTCCACATCGTGGGCGAAGTTCTTCTAATGGCATTAGCGATGGTAAAAAGACACTGCATCTCATCGGTGTTAGGAATTGGTATTGGGCCTTGAAGTACCCAGCCTAACCTGGTCTGGATTGCTGCTGGAGATTTAGGAGGCCCAAAATACACCTGATCGATTGGGTTATCAGGTGTGGGTAGTCTGCACCAATAAGAATAAGTGGTTGGACATTAGTGAAAGCTGGAAGGGGTAAGTCCCGAAGATGTCTGAAGCGTCTCTGCAAGATCTCAACCGGATAAGTCTGTTCTGCCAGTCCCAATCTGGTGGCAGAAAAAAAGCATTGGAAATGGAATACTTCTTCTCTGGATTGACCATGGAAGATTATTTCAAAGGTTACAGAAGAGCCTTCAATCGTGCGAGAGTGTCTTGACGTACAGTTCTAACGATTAGGGAGACTCGGTTACCCCATTGAGGCCCAAAATAATCAGATGCTTGAGATAGCAGCATGGTGCGTTCTGATCCATTCATCCAGGATGGCATAGGTTTGCAAGGATCTGCCTTTGTAATGGAGAAGTACTTCAACAACTTTAAGCAGTACCTTCCCAGAACCTCCAAGGCGACTAAGATAAAATGTACCGTTATCCTGGTCGCGACAATTAACTCCATGAAGAATACCAAGATGTCTGCCTTTGCACTGTGGACAAGGCTTTTTCAAGTCACAGTTGACGGCTAGATGTTTAAGCCCGCATCTCCAACATCTTTTGCTCTCTCTAATCCATGCATCCTTCCTGGTCCACAATTGGGCCCTTCCTTATTTGGGGTCTTACTCCAGTTTCGTCAGTGCCAAGTGGCAATTAGTGGGGACATCAAATCTATGTTCCACCAAGTTAGGCTACTACCAGAAGACCGTTCTCTTCTACGCTTCCTGTGGCGCAACATGCAGAGGTCAAACCCACCTGACATCTACGAATGGCAAGTTTTGCCCTTTGGCACAGTATGTAGTCCATGTTGCGCAATATATGCTTTACAAAGACATGTCCCCATGATCACAAAGAAGGATATGAAGATGTAGTGAATTCTGTACTTCAGTCATTCTATGTGGACAAACTGTTTAGAGAGTTTCCCAAATGTGCAAACTGCAAAAAACTTCCTAGACCGAATGCGTTCTTTACTGATGAGTGGAGGATTTGAAATCAGACAGTGGGCAAGTAACCTGCCTGATGTTGTCAGACACCTTCCTCCTGAAGCCAGGTCTGAGAGTGCTGAACTGTGGATCAATCAAGGTCGTTTGGATCCTAAAGAAGGAGCTCTGGGTCTGAGTTGGCACTGTCCCTCTGATTCATTAGGGTATCGATCCCGAATTGTGGAGTATAAAGCAACAACCCTGCGCAATATATATAAAGTCCTCGCCAGTCAGTATGACGCCTGGGTTATATCTCCCCCTTTACAACGCGAGCTAAGGTCATCATACAACAATGCTGGATTGAAGTCCAGGGGCTGGGATGATCCCCTTATGCCAGATCCTATTCAACAGGCCTGGAAGGCTTGGGAAAACGAGCTCCCTGATCTGTCATTGATACAGCTTCCTAGATGTTATTCAACCTTGCCTTCCAATCAAATTACATCTAGAGAGTTGCATATATTTTGTGACGCCTCAGAGAGTGCATATGGGTCAGTAGCCTATTGATGATGGAAAATGACAAGGGTGTGGTACATACTTCCTTCATCATGGCAAGATCTCGAGTGGCCCCTAAAAGGCAAATATCCATCCCTCGTCTGGAACTTTGCGCTGCTCTAACAGGTGCACAGCTTTGTAAACTCCTGCAGAACGAATTGACTCATCCTTTGACAAATATTGTCCTATGGTCAGATTCAAACAACCGTCTTGTCTTGGCTGCATTCCCTCTCCTGCCGTTACAAAGTTTTTGTAGCTAATAGAGTCACTGAAATCCTGGAACTTACTGATCCCTCTTCTTGGAGGTATATTCCTTCTGCACAGAATCCAGCAGATGACATTACTAGAGGTAAAACTCTTGTTGAGTTAGCCAAACCTGCTCATAGATGGCGACAAGGCCCAATGTTTCTGAAATGTCCTCCACATGAATGGCCAAAAAATCTAGTGTCCAGACCTGCTAGTCCTGATCCTGAGCTCCGCAAGCCACTCTTTGTGGCTTAACACAAGTGGATGATTTCGTATTCCCAGAGATCCTTCCAGTTTCAAATCACTGTCAGAGTTACAGTCCGCAACAAATCAGTTACTGCTACAACATAGGGAGGACTCCTGTGATGCCTCTTCAGTCCAAACCCTTCTTTTGAGAGAAGCCCAGCAACAAAGTTTTCCCTCTGAGTATCAGTGTTTAAAGGAAGGAAAAGCCCACTGAACCTCAAAGTTGTCTCCTCACACTTTCTCCTGAATTCAATGAAGAAACAGGACTTATTGTAGTGGGAGGTAAGCTCAGGCGTGTAGAGGATATGGAACCTGGAATGGTTCATCCAATTGTACTCGACCCTAAACATACATTATCCCATTTAATTATCAAGGACTGTGATGAGAAACTTTTCCATCCTGGTCCAGAGAGAGTTTTCTCAGAACTTCGGCGCAATTACTGGATAATTAGAGGGGAGACAAGCCGTAAAAAAACATCAGTGGTCTTGTTTACAATGTAGAAAGTGGAGAGCTAAGCCATCTATCCCTCAAATGTCAGATCTGCCAAGCTCCAAGCTCCGGTTGTTTAAACCTCCCTTTTGGTCCACCGGAATGGACTGTTTTGGTCCCTTTCATGTCACTATTGGCCGTAGAACGGAGAAGAGATGGGGCATTCTGTTTAAATGCCAGACCACTCGATGTCTGCATCTTGATTTGTTGAGCAGTTTAAATGTGGACAGCTTTCTAATGGCCCTACGCCGCTTCATATCTAGGAGAGGAAGGCCTTATGAGATTCTTTGTGATCAAGGAAGTAATTTCCGTGGAGCTGCAAGAGAATTAAAGGAAGCTTTCCAAAACCTTACCACTGAGTTGCAAGTCAAGTTGGAAAAGTCAGCAGATTAAATTCAAGTTTAATCCACCACAAGCTCCTCATTTTGGGGGGGGGTCATGGGAAAGAGAGGTCCGTTCAGTTAAAAAACAGCTCTTCGGGTGGTACTTGGCAGTCAAACAGTATCAGCAGAGAAGTCCTACAAACAGTTTTGACTGAAGTTGAAGGAGTGTTAAATTCGAAGCCACTTGGTTACGCCTCTTCAAACATTTCAGATCTCGACCCCATCACTCCAAATCTCCTCCTCATGGGGCGGCGAGACTCTTCTCTCTACCTCAGGTGATTTATGCCAACACTAAGCTCTTTGGCCGCCGATCTTGGCGCCATAGCCAGGTCCTCGTGGACCAGTTCTGGACATCCTTTATCCGATATTATCTACCAGGTCAGCAGCTCCGTCAAAAATGGAACCGAGAACAACCTAATCTAAATGACTCTGCTGTCGTGTTAGTTATTGATTCTCAACTCCAAAGAGCATCATGGCCCATTGGTAGGGTAGTACGTCTCTTACCTAGTCAGGATGGGGCGTTTAGAGTAGCTGAGATTGTTATCAATGGAAAGACATATGTACGTCCAGTTGCTAAGTTGATTCCATTACCTAAAATAGATGAGTGATAGCGAATACTTGATTGTATTCGGGGGGCGGCTGTTGTGAATTTGACCCTTATCTTTCATTTTTCCTTTTCTTTTTCCCATATATATATGTACTACATATCCCACAATTCCAAGCAGACTACAATACCCATGCAAGTGCACTACATTACCCATACACCTCCTGGTCAAGGTCTATAAAATAGACCTCACTTCCTTCCTTTGTTTCTCTTCCTTTGGTGAGGGTGTGGGTGTTTGAATGGACACCCAACCATGTCCTTTGAGTCCTTTCCTTAGGATGCGTTAATGACTTAAGACCATCTTGTACATCTTGTACACGTTGTCCATCCAGTTCATCCTGTCCATCTAATAACATCTGTCCATCTCCATGCTATGGGAATTGTCTATGAATAAATCATCTTGAACTTAAAAAATAAAAGAGAGCAAAGGACTGGTATCTGTCCCGTGTTTTAATCAGACACGCCATCAAGTTTCTACACCTCTGATGAACTTTGGATATATTAACATCTGATATCCTACAGGAGGAGGAGGACAAAGGAGTGAGGACAATGTTTTAAAAAGTATGCGAGAGTTAGACGAATTGTTAATTTTGTTATGGTAGTATGTCTTTTTAGCAGTGGAGACATTAGCAGAAAAGGAAGAGAGGAGTGACTGATACACATTAAGGTCAGTAGTATTTTTGGATTTGCACCACAACCTTTCAGCAGCTCTAAGCTTAGAACGGTGTTCGCGTAGAACATCAGATAACAAAGGGGCTGAAGGGGTGGTACGGGCTGGCCTGGAAGACAAGGGGCAAACAGTGTCTAAACAAGATGTAAGAGTGGAGCAGAAAGTATCAGTAGCACTTTATATTTCTAGTTTATATTGACCGTTATGAAAAGTGATTAGTGTAAGCTGCATAAAAATCATCTTGAACATAAAACAACAGGATAAAAATATAGTTGATGACAAGACATGATCATTTCATGACTCTAGACACTTCTTTGTGAAGACAGTGGCATAATACAGTGAAATAATATGTTGTTCTTTAGCCATATCAAAACAGTAGTCATGTGCGGGTAAAATTGATCCGCTGGCGCTTTTAGGTTACAATGACCTCTGGCAGTAAAATGTGTAAAATGACTGTATGCAACAAATCATCTATACATTTATCATTATCAAATTCACTTTGGGGGGGGGGGGGGGGTGACTGTGATTTCTCTTTTTTTAACGTTAGTGTGTAATGTTGCAGTTTGAGCATAAACAATATCTGCAAAGTTACGACGCTGAAAGTTCAATGCAAACGGAGATATCTTTTAAAATTATGCCATTTAATGTCTACAAAAACGGCTGGCAGGGACTACAAGAAGTTACTTCCCGAAATTTACATAAACCCAGCTTTATACTCACTTATATACTATTTATACAAAAACTGTGAACTTAACTGTGATAATATGTGACAATATTAAAAGTCATGTTATAATAATATTTTCATACAAATGTTATACCTGAGATCAGGCTGTGTATCTCCACTCTTAAACTTCATTGGCGGATCCATAGACGCGTCACTCTTCACAGACACACAGCTGAACTCTGCTTCTGATCTCTTCTGATGAACTGAGCTAAAACAGAGAAACATTGAAGTTCTTCATTTAAATGACTGTATGCAACAAATCAACTATACATTTATTATCAACATTCACTTTAAAGAGCACTTTATAGTCATTTCATGTACTGTGTTTATACAAAAACTGTAAACTCAGCTGTTATAATATGTGACAATATTAAAAGTCATGTTATAATCCTATTTTCATCCAAAGTTATACCTGAGATCAGGCCGTGTATCTCCACTCTTAAACTTCATTGGTGGATCCATAGACGCGTCACTCTTCACAGACACACAGCTGAACTCTGCTTCTGATCTCTTCTGATGAACTGAACTAAAACACACAACAGATTTAATCCATTTCATGTACTGTGTGTTATGAGAATCAACAGTAACACTTTATAATAACTTTCATTAATAAATCATTAACAAACATTATACAAGACGCGTATATGCTACAAAAGATCATTAGTTAATATATATTCATATTATATACTAGAAACATTAGATAATGTGCTTGTTAGTGTTTAAAAATGTATTTAATAAAAATTACAGATCATTATTTAATGTAAATTAAAATGCTTACAAATGTCATTAAACTTTCAAATTATCAAATGGTTTGAACTTTGAATGATTTTGACAGATGGTTTACAATGATTTAAAGCTTCATTAATAAATCATTAACAAACATTATATAATGCTTAACTGATCTTGAATTAATGCTTACTATTAATGCTTATTTATACTATAATGCACTTTTCAAAATCTACAAATAATTTTAACAGAAATTATACAATGATGACAACCTTATTTGTTAAGTAATTCAATACTAACAAATATCATGGAAATTACACATTTCGTGAAAAAATTAGCTTAAATTTACAGATTAAGCTTATTTTTTCACAAAATCTGTAAATGTAGAAAATGGCATTAATTTCAAGAAAATACTTGTTTATTTATCAAAACTATGTAATTATAACCATACACTTTTGACCCCTTAACCAACCCTTAAATCTACCCACACACCAAACCTGTCCCTAACCTTCACCCGTATCACTCCTCAATAACAGAAGTGCTGTGAATTAACACAAGCTTTTAATCATTCTATACCATCTGTTAAAATCATTTGTAGATTTTCAATTTTCATGCATGATCTTATGAATTAAAAGTTTAATGACATTTGTAAGCATTGTAATTTACATTAATTATCTGTTGATCTTCAGGTACGAAGTGTAGTAAACACTAACAAGCAGATTATTTCATGTTTCTAGCTGTGTGAATATATATTAACTAATGATCCACTAAGCATTACATAACGTTTGTTAATGATTTATTAATGAATCTATTATGTGTTGTCGAATCATAATATAAAATCTTCATAAGGTATTAGCCTACTTATTAAAAGCAGGCACGAGGGCTTTATGGTGTTATTGTTTTCAATAAATATGAAACTTTATTTATGTATCATGTAGACAGTCATCTCTTCTATATCATAATAGTTTATTCAATGTGTTTCTCAAAGTACCTGTGTGCTGGAAACAAATCTTCATCTCCAGAAGTTTGTGTTTCATCCATGATGGATCTGAACAGTTTGATCTCCACTGACTCTACATGGAGAGACAAACAATCACACAAACTAATCAAAGCTAATCAAACAGCCTTCATCCGCCTTATTTTGGAAGTAACATTTTCTGTGAATGAGTGAGATTTTGATGATCAGCCGCTACAGTTAAAGGGTAAATACAGGAAACGGAATAAAACTGTGCGCTACAAACCAGTTCTATGCTTATAATAATGAATTAAAATAATTAGATAAATACCAGTGTGCGGTATCGAGCAGCATAACGTAGTGTTTTTGAATCGCTAAATAACGGAAACGAAACCCAGCCGGCACATGACCAACCTTCAACGCTGAAATATGGTTGAAATAAGGTCAGTTGTGGTTTCAACGTTGAAACAATGTTGATATAACGTTTAAAACTGAACAGTTGAAAAACTGCCGGCACACGACCAACCTTCAACATTGAAATATGGCTGAAATAAGGTCAGTTTTTTAACGTTGAAACAACGTTGAATTATTTAATATTTGCCTGTTACTTTTTTTTTATTTTGAGTGAATCTGAGTTGTGACATGTCAATGGAGAACAAAAACTGTAATGTGAACACAAGAAGGGTCAGATGTGCTCTGCGAGGTCCTGCAAACATACTGGCAAAATGAGGTAGGAAAATCACTATCTTTATTATCTTTTGAAAATAGTAAAATATATCGTAACGTTACCAGAGTTTACAAATGGATAACAAGGACATGTATCCTGCAGAAGATAAATACCTGTGTGTGTATTTTTGTATTACTTTATCACAGATGCTCAAGTTAGATGCTCATCTGATGTTGTTGTGTTGCTGGTAAATTATGTGTTAATGTCTGTCTTTTAAGATTTTTTTCCACATTTTCCTGATATGAATCCCATGCAGTAGGTGTGTTATATATGTTTTTATACTTATAATAGCCTCAAAGTGTTTTCTGAAACATATAATTGCAAATGTTTGTACAATTTAAATGAATTAATGAAAATAAATTTAAAAATGAATTAGGATTGTTTAAAGCAGTGGTTCTCAAAGTGTCAGGCCCCCTCTAGTGGTACGGAGAGGAATCACTAAATTAAATATTAATTAATGTTAATACATTTTAATTTAATCTTTGAGTAAAGGTTTTTTTTTTACATTTAAGTACAGTACAGTTATGTAACTTTTGTTACAACACATTTTAATTTAAACTTTAAGTTTTCATTTACCTGTATGTAAGCACAGTGCAGTGTTAATGTTCAAACTGTGTATTCACAGTGTTAAAGTGGCTGACAACAATAAATATTCTTATTAGGAATAAAACTGCCTCATATTTGAACTATAGCTGAAGCTGAATAGTTAGGCCTACTATGCTGTTGAAATTTAATGTTGGTCATAATGGTGGAACTTAGAGAGACAAATATTTTCTGAAGTAGTACTTGGTATAAAAAGTTTGAGAATCAATGGTATAGAATGAAATCCTGCTTTTTAAGAACTTTTCATGAAACCATTTCTTCTTTCCTCTTGTCGAGTCATCAAGGATCCAGCTTATTATTGAAACAATGGTAAGAAATAGTTCATCTGCTACATTGCACTGTCACTTCTGATAGAGATTCATCAACCTTTTGTGATAGGCTTTGATTTTACCTAGTTTAATAAAAATGTACTTAATTTGATTTGACTTGTTTTACTACACTGTATTTCTAGTGTTCTGATTAAAACAGTGTAACTGGGGGATCTGAAAACACTGCTTGTGAATAATTTGTTAATATTGTAAACTTTCATCTGAATACATTAAATAAGTGTTTACTGAATAATATTGTTCACCACTTTTACAACCCATCCCCACTTGTTATTGAACTGTAAAGTGAAAATATTGTGTGAATTATTTTGCATTCAGTTTTCAGTTAAATATATTTCACAATATCAAAGTTAATATTTTATGAGGATTTATTTTTGGTGTTTTTGTTTATATATGACAGTACAGAAAGTACACAAGTGGGAGAGAGTGGAGGGGACGGCGTCAGAAAGCACCTAGAGCTGGGACTCTTTCGAGGATCACCCGAAGCATAACCACACTATATGCACAAGGTTGTTGGTTCTAACATTTTAGAGTCCCCTTCGGTAGAAATCACATTCTCCGTTCCCCACGGTAAAAAAAGACAGTCTCGGGGGTTCACCGTTAGAAAGGACCCTTGGAATTGTCCTAACCTTCCCTGCCCTTACAGCGTCCCTGGTTGAAGGTTCCCTTCTCGAACTGTTCAACACATTTTCACTGTACAAATGTACACATCTCTTGTAATGAGACACAATAGTAAAACATGTTTTTTACAGGAACTGTAGTTTTCCACCAAAATAAAAGATCAACTGGTTTCCGTCATAAAGCTACAAGGGTTTCTCTTGCAAGTGCAGCACAAAATATGCATTTATATGCAAAAATATGCAAAATTATTTGACAAAAACCTTTAAATATTATTGTATTTGGATTGTTCTTCTACATGTTTTTAACAATACATCCATACATACTCTGCAAAATAAAGTTTGGGATTATTTCCATCTGTTTTATACAGTATGTTTCCAAAATAAAACTGTTGTGTTTTACAATTTTGAGCATGTGGTAGTTTATTGAAGTTGATTGTAAAGCCATTGCTGCCAGTCATTTGATTTTTAACCTTTATACCTTTGTCAAAAAATCCTATTGGAATTTCAGTTTATCCTTTTGGATCTTACTGGATTCTTAGAATCCTATTGGACATTCTGATTGATTTTAATGGAATTTCACTGTGTCCTGTAGGATTTTATTTGATGCTTAGAATCTTATTGGACATTGTGTTTTATTTAATGCGATTTAAATTTTTCATGTAGGATCTTTTATTGATTTGTATCATATTGGACATTGTGATTTTTAAATGGAAATTCACTTTGTCCTGCAGGATCTTATTTGATTCTGTTAATTAATTACTTTTTAAGAGTAACTTTACATTTTTAGAGTAACACTGTGTGTGTGTGTGTGTGTGTGTGTGTGTGTGTGCTTGTAACCTATAAAAATGCAGCCTACATGAATATACACAAATATAAAAACTGAAATTCCTAATACAGTAAGGCAAATATAATAAATATGATATTTCATAATGTCCGAATAAGTGTATAATATGTGACTAAAAATTCATAGAAACACAAACATCTATAATGGTACGCTTCCCCTTTAAGAAATCCGGTCAAAGAGGAGAGGAAGCTGAGGAATCGAGTGATTAACGTTGTTTAACTTGTTAAAAGTTTATTTAAAGACGCTAAAAAGGAAGAAATAACGATACTTATCTGAGCTGCATCCTAAACAAACAATTTTGAGTGAATTAACTATATCTGTTGGTGAGTTGTTGATCTCGTTACTGTATCTGCTGATTAGTATAGGAGTCTGCATTACATAGCAAAATTGTTTAACAACTGATATTAATGAAATATTAATGTATACTGTTTATAATAAAATTTAAATTGTATAAAACACTGGAGTGGTGAGTACAAAATGCCTGTTCGGACACCATTTTGAGCTGTTTTGAATTGTGGTTTACGTTTTTGTGTAGCGCTGTACTTTAATTATTTGTATTGATGGAGTAATATGTTCTGTTGTCCAGGTCAGGTTTTATGTTCCAGTTAAAAAGTTTGACATGGGACAACAATTCTCCCGTGATATGTGTGTGTGTGTGTGTGTGTGTGTGTGTGTGTGTGTGTGTGTGTGCATGGAGAAGACGCTGACAAGAGAATAATATGGCGAGCCTTTGTCAGCGAGAGGACCTGTTGCGTTGCCTGGTAACCAGTTGACCATATGCATGGAGCGCTCTTTATAACTTCCGCATAAAGATAAGCCAGCTCGTAAACTTCCCGTAAAGCTGATGTAATGTTGTGGTTTATAGGTACAGAAACCTCTCCTGCCTAGTTCTTGTTAGAAATTGAAAAAAAATAAAAAAATAAAATAAAAATTGCAACATGATAAATAATGATAGCATAAAAGTAATGATAGATTATGGCATTATGTTTTATGTTATTTCACAACAAATATTTTTATATGCCGAGCCTGGTAATCCCAGGTGATTACCTAGACATGTAATGACATTAAAATGCTGACAACTAAGCACTATAGTAACTGTTTAGGCCAGTGGTGCTCAAACTTAACCAGCATTAAGATTCAGTAGCATAGTAGACCTAACTATTCAACTACAGACAGTTTTATTCCTAATAAGAATATTTACTGTTGTCAGCCACTTCAACATTGTAAATATACAGTTTGAACATTAACACTGCACTGTGCTTACATACAGGTAAAATAAAAAAAACGTAAATAATGATTAAATTAAAATGTGTTGTACCTAAAAGTTAAATAAAAACTGTATTGTACTTAATCTTTATTTGAATAAAGTTGTTTTTACATTTAAGAGAAAATGTATTGTGTTTTAACATTAAATTATAATTAACTTAGTGATTCCTCTGTGTACCACTAGAGGGACTCGTACCACACTTTGAGATCCACTGGTTTAGGCTAACATTAGAGATGCTATCTCCCAAATGACATCATAATGGTATGATTGATAATCAGTTACTAACCTTCATAGTCATGAACACATTTTAAACACTTAGAAATATTTGCCCTCTCAACTCTATACCTGTGCAGTACAATTCACTTTAAAGATTTTAACTCAAAATTTGTGTACTTTTATTGTACTGAAGTATAAAGTATAGCAAGTGCAGGAATCACAAAGTCTCATGTCATTTAATAAAAAAAAATGCTCTGACACCAACAGCGTATAAGGAAGAACTAGTTAACTACAAATAAAATAAGTTAAATATTAATGGTATAACAATTAAAAAATGCATTAAATATTTTGAAATATTTTTAGATTAAATTTAGTAACTACATTTTTAAAGTTTTGTCTTTAACTGTAAAATATATTCAGTCAACACAGACTTGTTACTGTTGTAGTTTTACAACTCTGGATTTAGTCTGAATCACTTAATGGACCGCTCTATTTTGACATTGGCTTGTCTTCCGTTATTACTGTCAATCATAGCAATGAGTCCAGAACAATTTAGCAGATTTACCTGCGTAATATTTAACACCCACGTTTGTCATTCCTGAAATGGTAAATGTGCAAGTTGGTCCTCTTAGATAAACAAAAATTTTCTTCAAATTGTGAATGGATTTTGTAGAGAAACTGAGCAAAGGGCACTCCCCTTAAAGCACAGTACAATTGACCGGAAATGACTGAGCTGGCTTATCTAAAACCAGGAAGTAATTGTGCATATGTTCAATTGACAGAGCATTAATGATTGCTTTGGAATATATTTAATACAATATTTTTCTCTCTTTTTACATTACACACAAACTGAACTTTATTACATTTATTGGATGAAATGAACAGTATTATACACCTCAAACGGAATTTAAACTGAGTTACTATATCAAATTCTACATATTGTTTGATGTTTTATTGTTCTGTGTTGTGATGTGATTGTATTTGCTATTATTATTATTGTTACAGTAAAGTGTTTTATATGTTCCTCCTCACTCCTTTAGAGTCTAGAACTGGTCCAGGGGATATTTACATTGGAGGACACAAGTGCTACATACTGTGTGTGTGTGTGTGTGTGTGTGTGTGTGTGTGTGTGTGTGTGTGTGTGTGTGTGTGTGTGGTCAATTCATTATCAGTGCTTTAGAAATTTTTGCACTGATGCTGAGTGCTGCACAAATCATCTCTCATGTTGTTTACAATGTTACTGAAGGTTGTGCAACCTACAATGAACAATGTCTACATCAGGGTGAGTTTAAACAAACTGCAAGTGCTATTTGTTCATAAAACAAATACAATGGAAAAGTGTACCTTTAGAATAAAATAAAAAATAGAAATCCCATATAAACAGTCACCCAACTGGATCCCATTAAAATCCTATAGGAATGATCCTACAGGATATTTATGTCTTGTCCAGACTATTCCTATCGGAATCCTATAGGAACGGTTCCAAAATATGATAGAAATTCCAATTACAATCCTGTACAATTTTCTTATTGGAATCCTTTAGGATTTTTTGACAATGTACAGTGTTGATCTAAATGCAAACTAGGCTCTAATTGAACGTACAGTTGTTTTCACCCATGTTGAAAAGTACGACGGTGAAACAACATCGTGTTATCAACCTTGATTCACTTTTTAAAATCAACACCTAATTCAACGTTAATCCAACGTCTACAGAACGACCATAATTCACCCCTGATGAAGGTAAGACGGTGAATCAACGTCACAATATCAACGTTGATCCAATTTGCAAAATCGAAAGGTAATTCAACGTTGATTCAACCCTGGTACCTGACGTTGTTTCAACGTTGAGTCAACTTTGAAATGGCGGCTGGGAAGCTCGCGCGTTCTTATATTAATAATTATAATGTGCATATTTCAGCTGAATGACAGTTAAAGAACTAGACTATAAACTGCTTTCACTCAAATACAAAAGGTTAGACATATATTTTTAACACAAATGCTGTTTAGAGTTTTGAAGAATCGAATTCAGCAGGAAACACACAAGAAACTTTGTTCATTTGCTTTCGGGTGAAAAATGCGTACATACCGATTCACATTCCCATCCGGTAACTCCACACAAACTCCCGATTTAGCATTTATAACCGATTCTATTAAATATTTAAAGATATAATGTATTGTAAATAATCGATTCTGTCTGTTTAAAATGGCCACATCAACTCTGTTCATTACTTTCACTTTCATTCATGAGGAGAGCGGTTGCCAGATCCCGGGAAAATGTTCCTCCCCCGCCGGCATTTCAACGCTGAAACAACGTCAGGTACCAGGGTTCAATCAACGCTGAAATCGCGACATTATTTCACCGTCTTACCTTAATCAGGGGTGAATTATGGTCGTTCTGGAGACGTTGAATTAACATTGAATTAGGTGTTGATTTTAAAAAGTGAATCAAGGTTGATAACATGACGTTGTTTCACCGTCGTACCTTGCACCATGTATAAATACACAATTGTATGTTCAATTAGAGCCTAGTTTGCATTTAGATCAACACTATACATTATAAAGGTTAAAATCAAATGACTGGCAGCAATGGCTTTACAATCAACTTCAATAAACTACCACATGCTCAAAATTGTAAAACAACAGTTTTATTTTGAAAACATACTGTATAAAACAGATGGAAATAATCCCAAACTTTATTTTGCAGAGTATGTATGGATGTATTGTTAAAAACATGTAGAAGAACAATCCAAATACAATAATATTTAAAGGTTTTTGTCAAATAATTTTGCATATTTTTGCATATAAATGCATATTTTGTGCTGCACTTGCAAGAGAAACCCGTGTACCTTTATGACTGAAACCAGTTGATCTTTTATTTTGGTGGAAAACTACAGTTTCTGTAAAAAACATGTTTAACTATAGACCCCTTAAAAGTTTGTAAACATTGCAACGTCTCCGGGTGGGCGGGGCTTAGCTGGAGGCAAAAAGAGGCGCGGACGCAATGTTGACCAGCGTAAACTAGCACGTTTTAGGAGGGATTTATTAAACATGGATGCAGAAGAAGGTTCGGAACTGTCCGAATATGTACAGTCACTGACTGTGACAAAAAAAATAATAATAAAAAAAGTGGGAGTTAGCATACATTTATCAATTAATTCAGTTGATCACTCAGTTCACTGACCAAACTGGTTATCTGACCAAAATATAATGACGAGTGGATAACATTACAGTAGCCTAATTAATTAATTAATTAATTTTTAGCTAAGCCTGGTGTAGTTCTTGTATCTTGTTCTCATTGGAAACAAGACAATACTTTCCTAGACAACATATGAATTACTTTCGGGTGGTTTGGGGAATTTTGTCAAGGCTTATTGTCTAATGTAACCTATCGCTGGGCTAACTATGATTAGCAATGTGGATTATTTTAAGAGGCCATTCAAAGGATGGCACACACATCTATCGCTGTATGTTTGTTTAGCATTTAAGCTAGCTAGTGCGCTGAAGGTTGGCGACTTTTCACCTATAAAACATAAACTTGCTGATTTGTACTAAAATAAAACCAACACACCAGTACATATGCATAGATTATTTTACCTAATATGAAGTGTGCACTGCAAACACGAGCATTATTTATGATCGTCTCTGTCTAGTCTGTACGCCGTATTGCATTCAACCACAATTGTCTTCTTGATTTCTGTGAAGGAATGATCCGGTGAAACTTTAGTTTTGAACCAAAAGTGCTGTTCCTTCTATTCTGGCAGCCAAAAACACAACAAGACGAGATTTTAAAGTCAAAACCTCAAACTTTTAGCGCGCCTGCTATGAGTTCTTCCTTATGTTTTGCCTCCAGCTAGAGTGGTGACGTCACAGTGATGTAGGCGATTAAGGGGTCTATTGTGTCTCATTACAAGAGATGTGTACATTTGTGCAGTGAAAATGTGTTGCACGGTTCGAGAAGGGAACCTTCAACCAGGGGCGCCATAAGGGCAGGGAAGGTGAGGACAATTCCAAGGACCCGAGCCAGGGGAAGCGATTTCTAACTGGGAACCCCCCCCCCCGGACTGTGTCTTTTTTTACCGTGGGGAACGCAGAATGTGATTTCTACCGAAGGGGAAAATGTTAGAACCAACAACCTTGTGCATATAGTGTGGTTATGCTTCGGGTGATCCTCGAAAGAGTCCCAGCTCTAGGTGCTTTCTGACGCCGTCCCCTCCACTCTCTCCCACTTGTGTACTTTCTGTACTGTCATATATAAACAAAAACACCAAAAATAAATCCTCATAAAGTATCAACTTTGATATTGTGAAATATATTTAACTGAAAACTGAATGCAAAATAAATCACACAATATTTTCACTATACAGTTCAATAACAAGTGGGGATGGAAACAAAGTGCACAACACTATTCATTAAACACTTATTTAATGTATTCAGATGAAAGTTTACAATATTAACAAATTACTCACAAGCAGTGTTTTCAGAGCCCACAGTTACACTCCTTTAATCAGAACACTAGAAATACAGTGTAGTAAAACAAGTAAAATCAAATTAAGTACATTTTTATTAAACTAAGAAAAATCCCAACCTATCACAAAAGGTCGATGAATCTCTATCAGAAGTGACAGTGCAATGTAGCAGATGAACTATTTCTTACCATTGTTTCAATAATAAGCTGGATCCTTGATGACTCTACAAGGGGAAAGAAGAAATGGTTTACTGAAAAGTTCTTAAAAAGCAGGATTTCATTTTATACCATTTAGATTTTAGAATAGGTATCATGATTAAAATATTGTAAAATGCTATTAAAATAATAATAATAATCTTAAATAATTTAATAAAAATAATTTAAAAGTTTTCAACCTTTTTCAACCATTTAGCATTAAACATTTTCAACATTGTTTCAACGTTAAAACAACTGATCTTATTTCAGCCATATTTCAATGTTGAAGGTTGGTCGTGTGCCGGCAGTTTTTCAACTGTTCAGTTTTAAACGTTGTATCAACATTGTTTCAACGTTGAAACCACAAATGACTTTATTTCAACCATATTTCAATGTTGAAGGTCGGTCATGTGCCGGCTGGGTCAAGACAGCACTCTTTTATCACGGACACGACTAGATGATATGCAAATTATATCACATCATCTAGTCGTGTCCGTGATAAAACTTATATGACATATTTTTAAAAGGTTTGCTCATTGCATACACTCTTGAAAATTTCCACCCATTAAAGCTTCAAATAATGAAGTTCGGTCAGTTATTTCCATTGGCAAAGAAGGGATTTCAAGAATGAAACAACAAACTGAGATGTTCAGAAACTAGTACACAATCCCCTCTGTCTCAAACTGCTCAATAAGACATAGATACCACCACTAGGTAGGAATGTAGGAATTTCAAGCTAACAGAGACTGAAATGTTACAGGATTAGTATTCAGAGCTTATTAGTAGAACTCAATGACCAGCAATAAAGTACAAATTTATTGCAACCTTTAAATGAAGAAAATAGAAAAGCTCTCCTGAGGGAAATTGAAGCGTTAGCACGGTGTAGAGAGCATATGTCAACATTATATGCCATAGGAACATTGCAATCGTTTCTTAGCTGTGGACCTAAAGATGTCTCTGTGCTAGTCATCTCCAAAACCAGGCTTTGATTACTATACAGGGAGACTTGAAGGACGATCTCTCTTAAGAGAGGCATCTGTACTTACAATATAGGGATGCATATAAAAGTGTTATGAAATCCATTTCACATTTGCATTATCTTTGCCTTATGTTATGATTTTGGGGTAAAGTCATCCTCCGAAAAACCAGCATAAAAGAACAATCCCTCCAAACCACAAAGTTTAATAATTACTAGGCCTATATTCTTATGAGCTACACCATGTAAATCTTACACATACCCACATAGCAAATGTCTTCTGGCCCAGATCCGGGCCAAACAATCACTTTTCCCTCGGCCCAAGTGCCGCAAAGAATGCCGGCCCTGAAGCGGCCCAGAACTGGATTAAAGACAAGGGCCACACATGGGCCATAACCGGCCCGAATCTCAGCCAGTTAATCACCCTTAACTGGCCCTGAACTGGGCCAAAACAGGTTTTATTATTGGTGTCAATTCTCACCCTTAAGTAAACCAGAATCCCCAAATCTGAGCCACACCTGAGCCTTATATAGCCCAGACAGCAAGCATCTGGCCTGCATGGATTTCACGCGGGCCAGATGTGGGCCGGATCTGGGCCAACACTATGCTGCTGTCTGGGAATACAGAATCTACGAAATCCGTGAAATCTATGCAGGCCAGATGCGGGCCGGATCTGGGCCGAAACTGCTTGCTGTGTCTGGGAATGTACACACAAACTATGCCAATAAAGTACATTAAACTGAATAGAAAATCAGACTTAAAACCCACAAATCATGTAACTGTGCAATTAAAAAAATGTATTGCATTTATTTGTCTATTTATTTTTATAAAGAACAAATCAAATAATAAAGAGTGAGTGTATAAAGTATACAGTCTATAAGAGAAACATAACAGATAGAAACATGTAACTTATAATCATAATAATTTATTGCAGATGTGTCAAAGAGCAGTGCCACAATAATCCAAATGACGATGCATTGTAGTTGCAGTCCTCTCTGGCAGAATGTAAAAGTAGTGCGAGGAGCAGGTCATTATTAAGTTGTTAAACGCTAAAAATACTATCCCGATCCACTCCGTCAAGGCGCGCGTTTCTCATTCATCACCGGAAACACGGCATGTCGCAATCTATGACGATGCAATGAGCGTTTGATATCTGGTCAAGCTGCCGTTAAACCTGGTTGTAAAACTTCTTAATGGCAATTTTTTTAATTGTTACTACAGATGCTGGTCATATAATTAGAATATCATCAAAAAGTTGATTTCACTAATTCCATTCAAAAAGTGAAACTTGTATATTATATTCATTCATTACACACAGACTGATATATTTCAAATGTTTATTTCTTTTAATATTGATGATTATAACTGACAACTAAGGAAAATCCCAAATTCAGTATCTCAGAAAATTAGAATATTGTGAAAATGTTCAATATTGAAGACACCTGGTGCCACACTCTAATCTGCTAATTAACTGCAAAAGCCTTTAAATGGTCTCTCAGTCTAGTTCTGTAGGCTACACAATCATGGGGAAGACTGCTGACTTGACAGTGCGTTGTCCAAAACGACGACCATTGACCCCTTACACAAGGAGGGCAAGACACAAAAGGTCATGCAAAAGAGGCTGGCTGTTCACAGAGCTCTCTCATGTCCAAGCACATTTAATAGTGTTAAACTGAAGATCAGAGGCTATGCGAAGGGAAGGTTAAAAGAAAGTTGTGATAGAAAAAGTGTTTACAATTCAATAGGGATAACCGCACCCTGGTAGAGGATTGTGAAACAAAACCCATTCAAAAAGTGTGGGGGAAGATTCACAAAGAGTGGACTGCAGCTGGAGTCAGTGCTTTCAAGAACCACTACACACAGACGTATCTCAGCTGTCGCATTCCTTGTGTCAAGCCACTCTTGAACAACAGACAGCGTCAGAAACGTCTTGCTTAAAAAAGGACTGGACTGCTGCTGAGTGGTCCAAAGTAATGTTCTCTGATGAAAGTAAATTTTGCATTTCCTTTGTAAATCAGGGTCCCAGAGTCTGGAGGAAGAGAGGAGAGGCACACAATCCACGTTGCTTGAGGTCCAGTGTAAAGTTCCCACAGTCAGTGATGGCTAGGGGTTCCATGTCATCCGCTGGTGTTGGTCCACTGTGTTTTCTGAGGTCCAAGGTCAACGCAGCCGTATACCATGAAGTTTTAGAGCACTTCATGCTCTAAATTATGCACCCCATAGAAAATCTATGGGGTATTATGAAGAGGAAGATACGATATGCCAGACTCAAGAATGCAGAAGAGCTGAAGGCCACTATCAGAGCAACCTGGGCTCTCATAACACCTGAGCAGTGCCACAGACTGATCGACTCCATGCCATGCCGCATTGCTGCAGTAATTCAGGCAAAAGGAGCCCCAACTAAGTATTGAGTGCTGTACATGCTCATACTTTTCATGTTCATACTTTTCAGTCCGCCAAGATTTCTAAAACTCCTTTCTTTGTATTGGTCTTAAGTAATATTCTAATTTTATGAGATACTGAATTTGGGATTTTCCTTAGTTGTCAGTTATAATCATCCAAATTAAAAGAAATAAACATTTGAAATATATCAGTCTGTGTGTAATGAATGAATATAATATACACATTTCACTTTTTGAATGGAATTAGTGAAATAAATCAGCTTTTTGATGATATTCTAATTATACGACCAGCACCTGTATAGCTACAGAGAAAGGAGATACATATCGCCGATGAATGGTTTGAATTTGGATCTGTTCCTCACACCAAGCTTCACATGGATACAGAGGATTTAAATAAAAATAAGATACTTTCATGATCATTTTATTTAATGCTTGTGCATGACAGCATACTAATAAAAATGATGTGCCCCCACTGTCTAAACCAAATAAATATTACATGATAATGGTTAAATGATCTCTCGCTCTCTCTCTTTCATGTAAGGATTCTAAGATTGTTTGTACCAAGAATAATAATATACAATCTTATAAAATTATAATTAAGTGCAGTTTAATGCACTTGACTGATTTGCTTAATTTTGAAATGATGTTTCATTCTGTTTTGACTTGCCATTTCAAAGACTACATTTAAACAATACTACACTTCATTAAAAATGTATGTGATCATTTAACCATTATCATGCAATATTGCATTTATCTTGTTTATCATGGGTCACATAATATGCTGCCAGATCATAGCCTGATTTGGGCCACATGATCACTGGACTGATCTGAACCACACCCCTCCCACCAACAATCGGCCCTCATATTGTTTGCCGTGATCCACACCGTGCCGTCATTGCCACACATGGCCCAGCTCTGGCTGAAAGGGTACATGCCATTGCCGACACAAGGCCAGCAAGTCCATTTGCTATGTGGGTAACAGACAATGATCTGGGCTGGTGGCTTGTGTTGTGTTGTACCAATGGTAGAAGTCAAATATAATGATTTATGCATTTAATACTCACTGGAGAGTAGGCTAAGTGTTTATGGCAGTAACATGCAGTGTACATATCTTTGCCCTGTGAGAGTAAAAAAAAAAAATTAAGCAGATTACCACTTGCCTTTCAGATATGAAATAAAGATGCAACGTGGCATTCTCTATATTAATCACAAAGATCGATGTGCTTTACACGCTTCTATGTACTAATTTGACTACATCTATATAGACAGGAGGAGATGAGAAAGGCAGTAAAGATGTGTCACATTAGTACAAAGGTGGATGACATAACATACAATTCTACCTGTCCATGATGTCATAACAAATAAAAATGGATATTTGTTAAAATTATATATCTTTATGTTGTTCCTCTGACAAGATATTACAGCATACTATTGCTTTATTTGGTGTATAAATACCTCTACTTCTAATCTAAACATCAAAATTGTCATATGGTGTAACTGTCCGAGCAATGTGTGACCTCACTAATACAACAATATATATCAGCAAAGTATAAATAATCGATAGATGTACAGTTTAATTAACAGAATTAGGCATTTTTTATGGATACAGAATGTGTTGATGTCTGTGCATGATTATAAAGGGTAACGCTTTACAATAGTACATGAATCATGTACTAAAACCTGAATTAATAATTACTTGACTATGAAATAATGATGAGTTAAGATATGTATTAATCAAGAACTAATGAAGAACTAACTTAAAGGAGCCGTATGTAGGATTGTGGCCTAAACTGGTACTGCAATCACTATAAAAATACTGTAGAGCGGTGTATCCCCTCCCCCTACCCCCTGACTCGAGGTTGCCAGATGAGCTGCAGGATTCAGCAGAAACGTAGGCTGCTTCAATGAGCTTCCAATGGCAAGTGACGAACAGACGTACACAGTAAGTTTTTTTTTCTGTTAATTATGTTTATGCTTCATGAGAGATATTTTGATAAGTAATTATGTATTTAAAAAAATGTACTAACTGTCATTAGTTAAATATAATCGTAAAGATTTATGCTCGTATGTGACAGTATAATCGTAAAGATTTATGCTCGTATGTGACAGTATAATCGTAAAGATGTATGCTCGTATGTGACAGTATAATCGTAAAGATGTATGCTCGTATGTGACAGTATAATCGTAAAGATGTATGCTTGTATGTGACAGTCTAATCGTAAAGATTGCATAACTTTGTTTGACTGTCATGAATATATGAAATGTCCATTGACATCAAGTACAAGTTAGCCAAGCATAGATGAATCTTACCTGTCCAGGAGAAAATTAGCAACGTTGGCGTCTGTGTTCAAATTCTTCTCCGTTTTCAGCCGTCTCCATCTTTCAAAAGCATCTCCAATACAAATTCTGGTTTTATTTCGGACTTTGTCACGACGAATTTCTGAATTATAACGAGGTCTTTTTGATTTAGTAACATTAGACATTTTTATCCGACTGTAGTTAGAGTAGGTTACAGCAAAGCTGGCAACACGGATCCCGAAACACTACTGACTTTGTGATTGGTAGATAGGTGGAGGGAGGCGCGTCAGGCAAAAACACAAAATGACAACATCAACATCAGTTGAGGGCTGCAAGTCCACTTTTTAAATGACAATATCCTGGCCGGACTACTGTTGTCAGTGATATAAGTATTTGAAATGAACATGATTTCTTAATGTCTAGTGACACATCAGGGCCATTTTATGATTAATTGAAATAAATTTCTTACATACAGCTCCTTTAACTACGACATGAGTCATATGAACTACTGCATGAATAACACTACCTTAATTACATGTTAGTTCCTGCATGTTAATTAATGTATTAATTAACACTTTGAGGTAAACTAAATCAAACATGCTCTAGAAGCAAGATGTATGAAAATGGCACAATGTAAATTTTTTATAAATTTGCCACCAGCTCTGTCACAAACATCAGTGAACGACAGTGGATTTATTGCAATATTTACGTTTAACCTAACTCATCCAACGCACAATGATGCATTCATAATTAAAAACAATTTCATCATTCGGTTTTGAGTGATTCCACTGCTGCCGTCCTACAATAACATTAAGATAGCATAGAGGTTTACTGTCTTTATATCATAATAATGCCCCCCCCATGTAAAGTCATGACATAATGATACATCAACAAGTCATGAATTCATGTTAGTCTATGAGCTGTTAATGATTTAGTAATTATCTAAATAATTCATCTCAATTAACATCTACCAAGGTGCTTCTTATTTTGCACCAGTATATCCAAGATGATTACTTCAAGATACATATTGACCAGCACTTAAAGCACGGAAATTAAAAGGTAAAGTACACATTTTATTTAACAAAGCTTTTAAATATCAGTGCACCTTAAATGAAGGGGACAAGTTAACTTTTATTTTAACCTGTATTTTACTTAAATCTTACATAAAACACAATCAAATGTTAAGTGTGTTGTCCTCTAAGCAGGAAATTGACCAAGTGGTCCCCGTTGATTTTTTTCACCAAGCCAGTGAGCCCACTCTATGAGAGAGAGGTGTTCTTTTAACATGTTCTCTGTCCTATCTCCTCTTAGTCTCCATGCACTTGTTTTGTATGTCAGCCAAGCTCTTTCGATGTGTTGTGAGTGAGCTCCACTGTGAGGTGAGGTCTTGATCTTCTTTTCACAAGCCGCAGGATTGGGTGTCTGCATTTATCCCTCACACCTAGCATGCCAAACACCCATTTTTTTCACCTCCATGTTGTTGATGCTCTCCCTCGTCCATACTGTAAAAGTTAAATATTTAATTAAAAAGATAAATACTACATTTATCAGACGCTTTTATCCAAAGCGACTTACAGTGCATTCAGGCTAACATTTATTACCTAACGTGTTCCCCTGGGAATCGAACCCACAACCTTTTGTGCTGCTAACGCAATGCTCTACCACTGAGCCACAGGAACACACTACAATATTACACACTACAAATACTACAATATTATGTAATTATATTCATTTAACATGTAAACACATACAGATGGGTGACAAATTAAAAGGAAAATCTGGGGGAGCTTTATAAATGGCAGTTAGCCAGACCAACAAGTATGAAGATGAAGAAAGTACCTCTATCCACATCCATCCATCATAAACATTGGGGGCTTTCATTTGAACAACCCTCTACATCAGGGTTCCTCAAATCTTACCCTCGAGGGCCAGTACACTACAGAGTTTAGCTCCAACCCTGATCAAACTCACCTACCTGTGATTTTCTTATGATCCTGAAGACACTGATTAGCATGCTCAGGTGTGTCTGATCAGGGTTGGAGCTAAACTCTGCAGTGCACTGGCCCTCGAGGGTAAGATTTGAATAACCCTGCTCAACATTGTGAGTAAATCCCTCGCATTTGCGACTAATCTTCACTCTGGGCGACTAAATTCTCAGATTTTACTCGCCAATGCGTGAGTTGGAGGACAAGTACAAGTTTAGCACAAATATATTTTCACTTGCTGAACACTCAGACTAAGCGCTTCCGAGTTTCATGACCTGTGCTATTTTCAGTTCATCTCAGATGCACAGCGCACCTGTATTTGATGTACTGTAAACTTTAGTGTAACGGCGCACAACTCGTCATCACTTTGTTGAAAGCAGAGAGTGCAAGAGAGTCTTACATACATGCAGAATTGACACGCTACATGTAAATGATATTTTTTGTTGTATTTTCCTGTTAAAATAACGGAATTCCTTTGGATTTTTCCCGCTTTTAAGAACTGCCGAGTTTTTCCATTAGTGAGCAGAACTAAATGCGCAAGCGGCAATCTCATTGGCTGGTGCTCACCTATTATCGTCCCTGATTTGATTTCAGCTAATCAGTTCGAACGAACGCACACAACCTGATTAATATTCATGAATCCAGCAACTCATTAATCCTCAGTGTGTTTTACACAGTTCTTATTAGCAGAATTCGTATTATTATATTATCGTCATATCAGTATTACTGTTAGTTTTCCCCCCCCCCATTTTTCTTTTTTTAAAGAAACACTGGAATGACCAAAAAAAAAAGGTATTCTGCCAATCACAATGCACTGGATAACTGGCCAATCAGAGAACACCTTGCTTTTCAGCACGATGAGCTTTGTAAAAATTTACACGTTTTAGAAAGGCGGGGCAAAGTGGAGAAACAATAATGTACAGTATGTGGAAAATAATGTTTTTTTTTATTTCCTTAAACCACATTGTATTACACTAAATACACTAAATAATGCTCTTTTTAGCAACGTCATATGACCCATTTAAGGTTATACACTATTTCTATGTTACTAGAAATCGTATCCAAGTTTGTAATCGAGTAACATTTGATCATCAGGTTTTATGCTATTACGATCTTTTTTTATTATCTGCATTTCCACATATTTTCTAAAGACCAATTCACACTGCACTGATAGACACTGACAAACAGGAACAATCAACAGATTACAGTACGTCATGTCTCAGACATTCCACAACCAAATAAATGCATTCAAATGACATAGAAGCATTCAAATGACAACAACAGTGGTCGGCAACTGCAGTGTGAATTTGCCTAACAGGTTCTAAATTTACCTTTCGTTTATGAAGGACGTTACGTTAACTTCCAATCATTTGTCCATGTCTTCATCTGAATCGTTTTATGGCACAGTGGCAAACTTTCCTCATGATACGAGCCATCTTAGAGAGTGTTCTGGAATCATATCAATTTGTCTGATCCGCAATCCCTCAGTGAACCTGTGAAGTACATAATGCTGACTCAGAATAGGTAAAGCAGAGTTGTCAAAATTAAAACAATCAAAAAACTTTGAAATGCATTATACCATTTTACTATTCCTTCTCTGCTGTCCTACTCACCTGTAAATGAATATTAGCCAAGATGACAAGCTGAGTTTTTGATCTCTCAAAGAGAGACCCTACTCGCACTGATCGGCTGGTTTTCTTGCCTCAATGACTTTTATGTCTGCACATCCTGTGACGGTGATAAATGGCAAAACATGGTTATGTAGACAAAAGTATTTTACCTGGACTAAGAATTAATAAATTGTGGTAAAAAAAAAAATAATAGTAATTTTCCAAAAACCAAAAGCCAATGTGTTTACTACTTCTGCAGAAGTTCTGCCCATTGCCAAAGCAACAAGCACGAAGAACGTCTCAGGTTACGAATGTAACCATGGTTCCCTGAGTAGGGAACGAGACACTGCGTCCTCTAGGGGTCGTTATGGGGAACACCTAGTCGTGACCCGTGTCTGAAGCATACAATGAAAAAACACCAACGAGTTGGCCGGCGACAGCCTCTGACGTCACTAACGGTGCGACTATAAAACAGGCACCTGGAAAACACATCATTCAATTCTTCGTCTGAAGCTTGCGTCCGAAGCATGGCAGGGAGCTAGAGGACGCAGTGTCTCGTTTCCTACTCAGGGAACCATGGTTACATTCGTAACCTGAGACGTTCCCTTTCAAGGGAACTTCGAACTGCGTCCTCTAGGGGTCGCTATTGGGAACAGTATACCCACGCCGCCATGCTGAGGGGAGTGCAGGCCAGAATCATGGCGAACACTAAGTACCAACTCTACCATTTCAATGGGAGTTGCCCCCGGGACGTTTAGACGGCTGTCTGTGACAATACCCCTTACGGCCAAAGGCCTAAGCTACATACCCAACTTAATTGTTAGGGCCTCGGCCTGGTGGTAGAGCTAAAGGCTTGGAGTCAGGAAAGATTCCTTTAAAGGGATACGGCTAGGAACCTAGCATTTTATACTAAGTCTTGCCTGTCACACAGGGGCTACAGCTTGCTTCCGCAAAAGCTTGCTGAAGGAGCTGTCTCAACAGATCTCCAGTAGCAACACCCTGTTTAGATAGGTATCCGAGGATACATGGGTGGAGTGGCGCCCAAGATGAATGGGGCTTTTACCAACTCAAGAAAGGGCACGAAGCAACCGCGCGAAGCCCTCACCATATAGGATTTTATAAAGAACGCAGAGACTAGCGTGCGAACTTACCACAGTGTGGATTTCAGAAAGTGTGCAAAGACTTCATGTGCACACTTACCATAGCATGGATTTTCAAATACTGTTCTAAGGACGGGCTCTCGTGGCACTCTGATAGAGCAGCTCATAGAAGGAATGGTGCATCTCAAAACAGTATGCTTGAGAGTCATCAACTCGATCTGTGGAAATAATGCTGGAGCGCTCTGGGGAAAAACAGTGAACTCAGTCTCATATGAGAGGAGAACTCCTGAATCCAGAGTAGCGCGCTCATAGGCGACCCTTCTTCGAAAAGGGGAGCGCTGCTAAACTACCACGAGAATTCGCCCCGAATAGCCCCTCATGTTGAGGGAAGCTATGCTTGAAGTGTATAAACGAATACACACTGGATGAATGGAGCCCAAGGAACCAAGGTCTAATCATCTCAAGAAAGGGAACGAGGCGGAGCGCGTAACCCTTACCATACAGGATTTCAGAAAGTGCGCAGAGTCCTGCATGCACACTTACCAATACGTGGATTTTTAGAAAGTGCACAAAGTGTTCACATGCACACTGACCACCATGTGGTTTTCAGAAAGTACACAGAGCTTAGCGGGGGTACCTAAAGGTTCCTAAGCATCGCAGAGGCGCTGAACCGCACGGGAGAGGCAAGCTCAAATTTTACAAACCTCTAGCGAGGGGAGCATCACCTGAGGCAGCATATACAAGAAGACTTCTGTAACTGCCACCTTCACTTCCCGCTGGATGCGACAGCACCTAAGCGGCCAGGAGACTCCTCAGGGTGACCTGGCTGGACATCCATGAAATTCCCTGCAGTGCTGTGCCAGGCCTGATGATCAAGGAGGCTCCCGCAGAAAACCTGTGATCTCAGCCGCCTAATACGGGAACATGAAGCCGGATGGCTGGTGCTGACGAGTGTTTAGTAAACACTGTAACTGAGCACTGCAAAGGAAACTCACAGAGTTCATTAGTAGACACATAACCACCAGCAATTTACACATAAGTATATACAGAAAGGGTTATTTTTATACTCCCACCCTCCTGCACTGGAGCCCCGCTCAAGGGGCGCCTCCTTTTAGTCCGGACCATCAGTAAGTTGGTTGCTATGAACATAGAACCAGCCAAAAACATTATAGGTCCAGCATAGGAGACGGTTATGCATTAAAGGTTTCCACCTAACCTCGATCAGGTGGAGAGCTGGTGGTTACAGGGGAATTAGGAAGGGGAGGATAAAAGCAGAAGTTAAAAATCCCTAAAGGGAACGAGTAGATACCTCAGTATCACTCTGACTCAGACGAGAAAGCTGCCTCATCTGGATCACATCCCTTAGGTTCTGCTTACCTCCTTGTGACCCACAATTCCTCTTAACCCTGCCCGCAGGTGGGGGAGGAGCGCGAGTTGCGACACTAGCCTTCTGTGCCCGTCTTTGATCCTCAGATCGAGACAGGCCAGGACCCCTATGTTGTTCGGGCTCAGACCTGGATCTTCGTGGAACGAAGGATCTGAAAGCAGCGGAGTGCGCCTTCGTCTCCCCGAACTTCTCGATCACCTTCTCAACGGAAATACCGAAAAGTTCAGAAGGCGAAACCTGAGCATCGAGAAGAAAGCCTTATCTTTCTTCCCGATATCTGCTAGGTTCATGCACAGAAGTCTCTCCGCCACCACCATGGCCGCCATAGTCCTGCGCTTGGCAGAGGCGGCCTGCTTGGTAGCCCAGAGAGAGGCCTGTGGTGTGGCGCAGCTCGGCTACCTGATCAGGAAAAAGGCCTTTGCGTCTATCCAGGTCTCTTAGCAGATCAGTCTGATATGCTTGAAGCATTTATTTTGTAATAAAGCCACAGCCTGACCTGCTGCTGCGTATGCCTTGCCATTTAAGCAAGATGCATTGCTTGAAGGGGCTTAGATGGCAAGGAGGGAGATTAAGAGAGGATGTCTCCCCTGCAGAATGAAAGCTCTTTCTACAGAGGGCATCCTCTCATAGCCGTTTTCGCGCATTGCCTCGATGTCTGCAAAACTGAAATGGAAGGCTCACCTGAGCTGGAGGGCTATGGTCGGAAAGAGAGACGAACGAGAGCGGAGCTTTTTCCTTGAAAAAACGCTCGCAATGCATGCAGATTGCCTCCTCAAAGACATCGCGTGCGTGCTCTTTACCCAAACAAATGACGTAAAGATCGTGTGTGTCATCGGGTGTCAAATAACGCCAACACGGATGCACACATCGTCTAAACGCTTGCTAGTAGTCGCCATGATAGACCGAGAAAGAGCGCTCTTACCGGTTCTTTCAGTTGCACGCTTCAAACAAAACGGTCAGTTTTGAAGACGAAGAAGAGAATGATGTGTTTTCCCGGTGCCTGTTTTATAGTCGCACCGGTAGTGACGTCAGAGGCTGTCGCCGGCCAACTCGTTGGTGTTTTTTAATTGTATGCTTCAGACACGGGTCACGACGAGGTGTTCCCCATAGCGACCCCTAGAGGACGCAGTTCGAAGTTCCCTTGAAAGGGAAGCTTTTGTACAGTCTTTTCTTTAATGCAGTCTTTGTTTCATGTGCAAAGCTTCCTACTTTTACTTTTAACAATTGTTAAATTAATATTAAGCTTGAATGGTGTAAATGCAGCATAACAAAATCAATTAATTTAGTTTCATTTACTTTTGTATTTTTATTTTATCTGGCCACTTATATTGCAATAGTCTCATTTTCTTTTCTTTTCTTTTTTTTAAATATATCTTCATGTTTAAAATTTTTGGGGGTTAGGGTGAAAAAAAGTGTCTTAAAGAACAATAAAAATAAAAATATGAAAAATTAGAATTTGCTGTAAATTTTTATAATAGTTTTTTTCTAACCCTCAGAAGTACAATGTTACAAATTATTACAGAAGTACTGGGATAAGTTTATAGTTCAGATATAAAAACTGATGTCTACAGTAGTGATCAAAACAGTGAATTTATCTTTTGAATGTAACTTGATTATTCAAACAAAGACCATCAATGACATCATTACACCAGTAGATTATGAAGGACTAAAAATGACAGAAGGAAAAATAAATAAATAAATAAAAGTAGAAATAAATAAATAAATGCAGAAATAATAGTGAAAATAAATACATTTTGGTAACATAAATGGCTATTTCTGTATTTTTGCATGTATTTATTTATGCATTTCTATATGTATTTATGTATTTATACATTTATTTATATATTTATATATTTATATATTTCTACATTTATTTATTTCTGTATTTCCACATTTCTACATTTATTTATTTCTGTATTTCCACATTTCTACATGTATTTATTTCTGTATTTCCACATTTCTACATGTATTTATTTCTGTATTTCCACATTTCTACATTTATTTATTTCTGTATTTCCACATTTCTACATTTATTTATTTCTGTATTTCCACATTTCTAAATTTATTTATTTCTGTATTTCCACATTTCTACATGTATTTTTCCCTGCGCCTGTATGCTAATTGAGTGGGGGTGCCAACATCAGTCTGAAGAAGGATTGGTTAGAGCGATGTGATCGAATCTACTACTACTGCCTTGATTTCGCTGGTACAAGGAAGCCTACTCGGTAATGCTGCTTGAGTTAATAGAAGCTGTTTCAGTTTTATGTAGCCTGGATGGAGACTTTTGTTCAAGCAATTGCTAACGATTTAAGATCATAAGCACAGGATTGTGAGAACAATGCGTCCAATGACTATCTCCAGTTTCGTTTGTGCAGAGTAATGGAGGATTTAGTTCAGATCAGTGCTGATGTCGAAGTTGAGGTAGCAGTGCTTGAGAGTCTTCAAGAAATCCTCCGCCAACTTCACATTCTCTCTGAGACAGAGGAAGTGACAACTGGACGGCCATCGTACCTTTTACCACCTGATATAATTGAAGCTCTCCTCCTTTTGGGGCACACTGCTGGAGAAATTGCGCAGTTGTTCGGAGTGTGCGAGAGAACAGTTCGTCGAAGGATGCAGCCTGGCCTGGATGATGGCAGGTCGTGCCAAAACGTGAGGCGCGTAGGGCGCATAGCAGCCAGCAAAGCGCTTACTGTCTATAGAAAACAAGTGAAAAAAATGCCTCTTTCTCTGCAAAAAACTCCCTTTTTCTATTCATTACTTCATACTGAACTGTATGACCTCACCTTGGTCTATTCCGTTCATAATATCTAGCCTATTGAATGTCCGTCCTGGATGATATCCCTTATATGTTGCTCTTCCTAACATGTTTGTCCATCAGGGATGTAAGGATAGAAGATGTTCTATTGCTGTACAAATTGTAAAGGTCTTTGAGGCACAGATATTGGAATATACAAATCAAATTAACTTTACTTGATGTAAGTCTCTCTTAGACCACGTTTGCAATGAGGCTTAAAAGACTAAGTGCTTTTGCAGATAAATGACAGCTAAGCAAATGATACTGATCTGAACTGAATTACTGATCACTGATCATGTACACTGTATGTTTTTGATGATCAGAGTCCACAATCTATTAACTCCACTGAACGACAGCGATCTGGATGAAACTGTGATCCAAATTCTGCAGCATCATCCCAACTGTGGTTACAAAATGATGTTGGGGCATCTCAGTGCACAAGGCATCCGCATACAGAGTAAGTGACTGTGTTACCATTCACTGGCTCTGGGGGTAGTTTACTAACAGTTTGGGATTTGGGCTACTTGCTCAGGTGGAAAATTCTTTTCTTTTATTTACTGTCAGGCTGGATTTTGGGCTACTTGTTAATGTACTGTGAGATTGGGAAAGGGTCAACTTGTTTTTTGAGTACACCTAATTCTCTGTCCTTTTTTGCATATTATAGGACAACGTGTGCAGGAATCCATGCGGTGTGTGGATTCTCAGGGAGTTTTGATGCGCACCCTTCAGCTAAACCCACGAAGGCGCAGGAGGTACTCTGTACCAGCGCCAAACAGTTTGTGGCACATCGACGGAAATCACAAGTTAATAAGGTATCAGAAAAACATTAATAATATCAACTACTTTTACAAAATTTCATAGCAACCTCCATACAGTGAATTATCCTAGTATTGAAAACTCGATAGGCCTACTTTTTATGTATATTGAGATTTTGATTTGTCCATGGTGGATGGATTAAAGGACTACTTTAAATCAAAATACTCCACAGAACCATACATTAAATAAATCCACTTGTTTAGTTGTGAGTGTATATTACAACATAAATTATGAACTAGATGTTGTGACCTGGAATTAAAAAACAGAAGTTGGGACCCAGAACATTATTCATCTTTCAGGAACCATGTTTTTTGTGTCTATTAACCCTTTGAAGTCGATTAACGCGTATACGTGTTATGAGGCATTTTGTCCTGATAACCCCGAAAAGAACTTAAATTACACGTTCAGTTTTGATCGTACAGATAAGAGCAATACATCAATCGAATCTGTAAAGGGTCTACTTTTTTTTGTATACAGACATAATAACAACAAAACTTTGTGCACTTATAAAATAAAGATAACAAACAAGGAGTGCTGTCTGCAGCCTTTGTCTGCGCTGATCTTCAGTTACAAATGCGTCATTAAAATGAACTGTAACTCAGTGAATACTCAACACAGAGACATAAGAGAGATATCTATAGAAAGCCTGACATGTCTACTTTTAAACTAAACAAAGTGCTGCCGAAAACAAATATTCTGTGATAAAGTAATCCATATGAAAACAACGCGATGTCCGTTTTTCACGTCTCCCTTCATTATCTTCTAGTGCGACCATGCCCCCGCGCCGAGCGCGCTTTTGAGATTCAAATGTTTCACTGAAGCGCGCGGCTTTTGAATACGCCCACACAACAGAAGACAACGCAGCGAGACTGTTCTTCAAGTTTTTATTATTTTACTGTTTGCTTCGCGATGAGAGGAATAAGACATAATTCACCCCAAAAAGATGTAATGTGGTTGAGGATTTGAGATTTGGATTTCCTCAGAAAAAAAGAATGAAGCACTTTATTCAGCAGAGATCATAAACATGTGTAAGTCTCTTTTTATTTATTTATATACTTGTACTAGTTTTCACATAACGTGTAAACATTTTACTAGTTAGACTTTTTCCAAACTATAATTCCTGACTAAATGTATAATCAAGTGAAATATTATGAAGTTTCAATTACAATATACACTACTATACCATTCAAAAGCTTGATGTAAATAATATAAATGTAACAAATAAATGTAACTGTAACAAATGTAACAAACGATGCTGTTCTTTCAATTTATCCCCCCTAAAAAACCTGAAAAAAATATTCTCAGCTCTTTTCAACATTAATAATAATAATAATGATGATAATAACAATAAATGTTTTTTGTAGAAAATAAGATTGTTAAAAGGATTTCTGAAGCATTGTGTGACTGGAGTAATGATGCAAAAAATTCAGTTTGAAAGTCAGCTTTGATTGTTCCTAATAAACTGTTTAACTGATAATTAAATATATTCTAAATAAACTACAAACATAAAATTATATACATTTATTTTGTCCTCACATTCTTTCTTGTAACTCATCCCTCTCAGTGACACAGCTGACTGAATGGCTCATTATGCAGCTCATTATGCAGGCCTTTGTCTTCTCAGGTGTGAATTCATGATAGTTGATGCCTACTCGCATATGACTTTTACCAACAAAAGTGTCTTAGAAAATTTAAATCAATATATTGTTTTCTGTAAGTGAGTAAACAAGATGATTTTCACATCATTTATAAGAAAAAAAAATTCTAGGCTACAAGCTCCATTTCTCAAAAGTCCCGGGAACCAATGTTCTGTATGTGTTTTATTGCCTTATTCAAGTGATTTAACATTTTTAGTTTTTCACTAACCACGCATAACATTTTTTTCTCAAAAACACAATCATGTACATACATGCAGCTCACATATTATTATTAAATTAAATTAAATTTAATTTATGCATTTAGCAGATGCTTTTATCCAAAGCGACTTACAGTGTATTCAGGATATCAATTTTTACCTATCATGTGTTCCCGGGGAATCGAACCCCCAACCTTGCGCTTGTTAATGCAATGCTCTACCACTTGAGCTACAGGAGCACTGTTATTATATTACATATATTATTATAGCCCAGTTTGTGCTGATTACAGTGAGATTAGACTTTAGCCATTAGATATTTATAAGAAACTGAAAAAAGCACAAATGTCAGGGCATGACAAAACTTCTCCAGGCCCCAAAAATACCCTTAGACTCCAGAGGGTTAAAGATAGGCTATTATAAATACAATATTAAAAGCTTGATTAAGTTAGACTTCTGTGTAACACTTGCCTTAGCTTGCACACAGAGGTGCATGATACAGGTGGTGTAACTGCTCTTAATATGTCCATATATGTTTCAGATGACGAATTGTTGTACATGGTGGTATTGACGGCTTTAGTCGTCTCATTGTGTACCTGAGTGCTGCCACCAACAATCGTGCAGTAACAGTCCTGAGAAGCTTTCTGGAAGCCGTTGTCTATGGTGTGCCATCTGGTGTGAGGTCGGATAAAGGAGGGGAAAATGTTGAAGTTGCACGCTACATGGTGGCAAACAGAGGACTTGACAGGAATTCGCACATTGCTGGCAGGAGTGTCCATAATCAAAGGTAACATTGTACTTATAAAAGATGGCAACACAAACTGCTTCACTTTTAAGGCTGAAGTTTTATCCTGCAAATTACTGTTATTTGCCTTATATTACATGAAGTAAATGATCACTTTAAAAGTGATAGTAAAGTGGGGCTGTATCAGGTAGGCATACCAGATACCACATTTTATATGGATAGGCTTGTGTTCTGAGCTCAAACATCCTCCAGCTTGCAACAGATCACTTACCTACAAATACATAAATTGGAATCACTTTTAATTACTAATTATTATGATTTACCCAATAATGTGCACATTGAAGGAGTTAACAGTCATACAGAACACAAAATAAACACTTAAATTCTTAAATTTCTGACATCATTTCCCAAAAGTATCTTAAATGCATAGCCTAGCCTACTATGCAAGCATTAAAAAAAAACAAAGACAATGTATAGACTCACACAAACACAATGCCTCTCAATCATCACTTGTGACTCACAAATGTAGGACGAACCAAAAAACAAAATTCCTCTTTTTGCATAACAGCCTATATCTCTTCTGGTGGTACATTTTCAAGTTGCAAAGATGAAAGTTCTATGCCACACAATTACATACAGAAAGTCTAATACAGAAATCTGCACCAAATTATATAATGAAATGCAGTTTTCCTTTTTCCCGTAAGAATTACACTGGAGAGCTTGATCTCTTCTAGAGCATCTTTAACAACCTTGAGAGAGAAGGGCTTCTAAATCCTGACAGCGAAGTTCATGTGTTTGCTCTCCATTGGTGCTTTCTGCCTCACGTTCAGAAGCACCTTGAGGTTTTCTAGCGTGGCTGGAGCACTGAGCACTGAGGGAAATCAGTCCCCACTTCAGCTGTGGTCTCGCCATGAACATGAGGCACAGCAGGACCCCATGCAGGTTTGAATTTATTATTTTTCTATGTCCTACATAGTATGTCTACATTCTAACCACCTCATCTGATATTGTACCACTACAGTGTTTCAATTGTTAATCCAAATACAGACCATTCAAAAGTCCTGTACTGCACACCTTTATCAGTAGAATATTGTAAGTTAGATTGATATCTAGGAACTAAATGGAGAATTGAATTTTTTGTTCTTGCTATAATGTTGGGATTAAACAAGGAGCAGTAATTTGTGGTAAATAAACATTATAGCTCTCTCATCCACAACCTAATTTGATCATTACCACAATGACTTAATCACTCCTTCTGCATTAAAAGGTTGTCATGGACTATGGTGTTGACTGGACTGGACCAAATGGTTATCGTCAGCCTGATGTTGTGGTCCCTGAAGTTCAGCTACAGCGCTTGCTGACAGAGCAGGAAATACAAAGACTACCAAAACCTGATGGCCCTCTGTCCAATGTGTTGGATGTCTACATACAAACTGTGAGCCAGTTATCAGAAATGCTCCTGTAAATTCCAGATTCAAAAGCTGTAAGATGCAGAAGGTTTAACCTAAATAAGAAGCAAGTAGTAGTTAATGCTGTAAGATTCCAATTTTCTTGTTAAAATCACAATTAAAGACAATTCTGAGAGAAATCATTGTTTATTTGACAGCAGTCTTCATATAAAATACTTACTGCATTGTACAACATACTCATGAACAAATTCGTCCTGAACACAATTCAAACCTGTTGGACATCCTTGGACATAACTGTCCCATTGTGGTTCATATCTGTTGTTTTGAAGCAGTTAGCTTAAATGAAATGAAAGACAGACATTATGTAAATCACAATGATCAAGTACTGGTTGTTTCAGAAAAACATATGGAGAGAAAAAAAGGGAACTCCAATTTGTCTCCTTTTTAACAATGTACACAGATCTTTTGACTGAACAACTTAAAGCAGGAAAAGCACAGCTGTAAATAATAATGCTATGACATGCAATGTCATTGAGACAGCATTAACATTAAAAAATGCTGCATTAAGTTTATTAAAGGGTTCCAGCATTCTGGTAATGTATTCAATTAATTATACCAATTGACTAGTGTTATTGAACCAAACACAGAAATGCTTTACATAAAGTACTTAATAAAATTATGCCTCAACACATGACAAGCTTGCAGCCTTTACTGGCACAGTTTTACACACAGAACTAGGTGCTACATGCAAATGCTTTTTATTCTTTAACTCTGAACTCATTCACTGTTCAGTACAGTTTTACTGTACTCATTTTTGAAAAATTCAAAGGCAACAATATAACAAAATCTTATGGTGCACACATTACATATGATGAATGTCCTTAGACCATTCCAAAACCAGTATCAACACTCAAAATAGCAGAATGGACTTCTCTTTCAAAGACACTATATTCTTTGTAATGTCCTGGGAGTTTTAGCAGGTTGAAGCAAGTGGAAGACTTTGGGAAGCGGCTGTCCACCACTTCAACATCCAACTCTTTGGGAAGCGTTAACATTAGGCCTATCTGGCGGCTGAGGTGATGAATTTGATGAACCACCCGATGCTGCACAAAAAGATATGCAATGTGAACTTAGTGAATGCCACATGGTTGGTAAATTTAATTAAAGTTAATACATTTGCCGATATTATAAGTTAGGAAGTTAACGTCATTAAAATGCGTCTGTTAACGTTTGCTAACGTAAAATCACTTTATGTGGTTGCACTGGGTGTTGGGGTCGATCTGAGTGAAATTAGAGTAAGTTAGAAACTCACTTCTTTCGAGCTGGTCAGCCACATCGCGCAACAGGTCCGCCAACGGCCTCCCACTTGAAGCCATTTCGTCTCTCCAGCTGGAGATCCCACATGCATAAAATGCTGGAGACACGCGGGATCCGCTGATGGATGTCACCAATCAATCAGTAGATCCAACTGCGCAGTGCATGATGGACCTGTCCGATGCAAAGCATCAGGGTCACAACAAACTGTAAAACTAGGCAATGCTGATCAAATATGAATCAAGATTCTGTTGCTGGATTGTCTATTTCTCGACTTAGATCTTTTCAGAAATATATTTCAGTGTACTGTTACCTCTAAAATGGGAAAGTTCCTGACCCGACCGCCATGTTGAAAACAGACGATCCACAGTTAAGCACCGCCCGACTCATTACCATAGATAGATTGTATTACACACTAGCCGCTTCAGCATCATAGGTAGCCTGATAGATGGATCGTTTGCTTCTGTCTGGTTAGCGATGCGGCCTCCAGCTAACCAATCCTTCTTCAGACTGATGTTGGCACCCCCCACTCAATTAGCATACAGGTGCAGGGAAAAATAAATGTAGAAATGTGGAAATACAGAAATAAATAAATGTAGAAATAAATAAATATATATATAAATAAATAAATAAATAAATACATAAATGTATAAATAAATAAATAAATACATATAGAAATGCATAAATAAATAAATACATGCAAAAATACAGAAATAGCCATTTATATTACCAAAATGTATTTATTTTCACTATTATTTTTGCATTTATTTATTTATTTCTACTTTTATTTATTTATTCATTTATTTTTCCTTCTGTCATTTTTAGTCGTTCATAGTAGATGGTGACAAGTGACAAAAAAATCATTGAATTATTCATTTAAGAGATTCAGTAATGAAACAAATTAAGTCTTTTTAGAGAGTCATTAAATGATTTGCTCAAACTAATTTTTAAACAATTCAAGTAGACTGCAGCAAATTATATATTGTTATAACCTCTGGTAATTTGCATGTTATTTTGTTTAGTTGTCCATTTAGAGAAAGAAAGAAAGAAAGAAAAACAATTTATTCAGTATCATACAGCTCTGAGCTGCAGTTATATCTGAGTGTGTTTGTCCAATAAATAAGAACTGCTCTCTGAGCTCTTTGTCACTTTAATCAGACTGAATAAGCTTTTTTTGCTCTACAATCTTTTTATCTGCACTGTTTGTTCACTTCACTGGTTTGCACTCTATCTGCCATGTGCCTTGCCCTGCTTTATTTAACTTTAGTTTTATTTTTTCTTCTTTTTTATTTACATGCCGTTATTTGTATAATTGTATTTTATATTAAATCTGTATCTATCTGTATTTTTTAGGCTCCTCTGTTAGTGTTATCTGTATGCACCATGGGTCTGAGAGTAACGCAATTTCAATTCTCTGTATGTATGCTGTACATGTGGAAGAATTGACAATTAAAGCAGATTTGACTTGACTTGACGATAAGGGATTTCCCATGACTTTTATGAGTTTACTCTCACTTGTGGACTTTCGGCAGGAGAGTGCCTCTGGCTTCCAGTATAAATGAAACCGACATTAGATGAGTGTTTAGCACTCTGTAATGCTCACATCACCCATTTCTCTAAAGAAATTTGAAATAAACATTGTTCAAATCGGTACACCTTTGGACTTAAAAGCCCTGAATTATGTTATTTATGCTGCCTTCAAGTGCTCTCGGAATTATCGTAAATACGAGTTTCTAGGGTAAAAACTGCACATGAACACCCTTTCATTTCGATGAACTTGAATTGCGATGAGCTCGTAATCACAACTTCAGAAGTGGGAATTATCAAATTTCCAATAGCAAGTGAAGGCAGCATTAGCAACTAGCAGGGATGTGTCACGGTTGGTAAACCGTGATCTCTGGGTGTTTGCACTTTGTGGTGAAGTCTGTGTGTTTCGCGTCTGCACTGATTAGTTTGTGGGTGTCTCCGTTAATTGTCATCAGCAACAGCTGTCACTCATTACTCATTCCCTTTATATTGGCTTGTCTCACGTCTTGTGTTGGTGAGATCGTTGTTTCATGTCGCTTACCCTGTTTGTTTGGCTTCAGTGTTGTCTGCGTTGGATGTTCGTGTTTTCCCGGAACCTCATCCACTCTAAGCACTTCCACTCAGCCACAAATACTTACCTTCGGCTCTATTCCCCGCAGTTCCTGTGCCATCCTCTCCTGCTGCCTTCTCACCGTCATCATCCGGATTCCTCACCACCATCTTGGAGTTTTGTCTTCCCAGCATCATTGTCTTTTCCCTGTTTGTTTATTTATTTTCATTAAAAACCATAACTCGCTATTGTTTCCAGTCCTTCCTTCACCCAGCCGTCACAGGATGCAAACTCATCAGGGATAAAAAAACGTGACAAACACGACTGGTCTCGTGAGAACGTGACGACATCCTCACAAAACAATTTGCAGTGTTTACATTAGAGCTGCACAATTAAAGCAGCACAAAGTTACATAGTGGTGCTTTAATCATTAACAACGATTCAGCTAGGTCTGTTACGACTGTTTCACATCGCGAGTGTCAGTGGAGCGTAAGAAGCACGTTTTGTCACTGCCCTTGTCAATGAATCAATCAGTCTGCTGCTGATCCAGAAAGAGCAACACAAACTCTTTTAAACCAAAGTCTTTTAAACCACACATCATTATTTCTGTGTTACAGACATTTAAATATCAGAAGTACTGGTATAAAAGTTTATAGTTTGGGTATAAACACTTATTCTCTATTCTCTTATTGTCACTTATCTTCTTCCGCCAGGAAGTGGTGACAACTGCCCGTTATAAAAAAGTATTTGTCATTGAATCGTTCATTCAGATTCCAATTGTGAAGCAGGCCTTTATGAATTGAGACACTGACTCCATTGAATTACTTTTTTTTTGTTGATGTTCAAATGAATGAGGAAAAAAAAAACACACACACACACACACACTACTTGAGCAATGAACATTTTGTCAGAACCACTAGTAAATTACATTATTTTGTTTAGTTTTCTAATATTTTTTTCTTCAGAATCGTGAGAGAATATATATATAAAAAAACATGATTCTCAATTTTTCCAGAATCGTGCCGCTCTAGTTTACATGTTTGTTGCTGCATATAATTCATTAAAATAGAAGTTGAGTTTCATAAGTACAAGTTGATTTCAAAATGCACCTACAAAAAAAATCTTGTCTGGTCTCGTTCTCGTGAACCCAGTCTCGTCTCATCTCGTGGGATAAGTGTCTCGTCACACCCCTAAACCACAATGCTTAAAGCATGATAATGATATGCTTTCGTGACCATGCAGCTCAACAGCCTCATGTGAATGAGTAACTTAATGCACGAGTCTGTTGATAGGCTTGTTCGAGATATAAAAAAAAAAAAAATAATAATTCCCCAAGTCAATCTCAAGCCATTAGACCTTTTTAATTACGTACAGTAGGTAGACAACCAAAATGGGTAATACCGCCGCGGCGTTAACTGCAAGTCATTCGCTATACTACCGCCAGGTGGCGCAAAGGGACGGATTGCGAACTGAATGTAATTGTAAAATGAAAGGAAGACGTTAAACAACAATAACATTATAATATACATTATAACATCCTTAAAAGCCATTAAAAATAGGATAGTCTTAGGCTACAGTCTACTCATCAATAATTTAAAGAAAGACCTTTACACAAGGGCTCTTATGCATGCTATTGTTATTAAACAATCATTTTTATACACACACACACGGATTAAAAGTGCTCCTGTAGCTCAAGTGGTAGAGCATTGCGTTAGCAAGCGCAAGGTTGGGGGTTCGATTCCCCGGGAACACATGATAAGTAAAAATTGATATCCTGAATACACTGTAAGTCGATTTGGATAAAAGCGTCTGCTAAATGCATAAATTTAATTTAATTCATTTTAATTTAAAAGCTAAATGTTTTCATTTCGGTTCATTCTTGGTTAAAAAAAATAAATAAATAATAATAATCTTCAGGTTCCATTTGCAGAGCGAAATGAGAACGGTCCAGCATTTACAAATAATTCTTATTCACTCTGTTATTATTCCTGATTTTTCAAATTGCTAACACTTTGCATTTTTTTAATTATGGCCTTTACTGTGTGATCAAAAATTGTGAATTGTGACTTTGATCGCGCTGGTGCCTCACGCGCACATATTCATTGGAAACAGCAGTCGTTCACCGAGCCATGCGGCGCGAGCAGCGGTCCACTTTGGCATAATTTTGTTCATTATGATTTTTTCCCGTACTGAAACACTTGTGTTTTACCTAATGAATAAGAGTTTAGCTTCAAATGGGCAACATGTTTGGATTTGTCCGGAATGAGAGAGATAAGCCTAACCTTACCTTATGTATCGCTTTAAATTATTTTTAATTATTATTATTTTTGTTGTTGTTGTTGTTTATAAGCCTATATTATTATATACTGCAATTATATTTATCCATTAGAATTATATATTTGTAATTCTTGTTCTGTTCTGATAAATTTGTTGAATTTAAAGGATTTGTTGTAAAGTGAAGGGAACTAAAAATGTCCTGTTGGTACATTAGCCTATAGCATTATTAGGCCTGCCGTTATTATTTCTGAATGTAACAAAATGCAACTCTCACAAACTTTAATTAATTTTTAGCGTGTTTTCGTGTATGTTTTTATCCAGCTTTATTTTTCCATTGCATCTGAAAATGACTTTGTGCATCACATTCACTCCGCGCGCTCAATCTGCCTCTCGAGTTGTTCAGCTGTGGACAATTACAAAATGTTTGATATAAAGGTTGCTGTCACATTTTATACAGGAATTGTTCATTAAAAAAAAAAAAAGAAAAAGAAAAAGAAATCAAATTATATTGTTAGTTTTATGCTAACATGCAATCAAGGTCTTCAGATACTAGTATATAAGACACAAGTTAATTTAGTCTATTTAACATGCACTGTGACATTTTACCGTTTCAACTTATAAACTCCTTGAGATTTTAAAGTCAGTTTAATAGTATTGAGATTCAAGTTAAATCTAGTATAAAAAAGGTTTTAATTGCTTAAATTATTTCTATGAATTAATAAGTTAGCATGACTTTTTCATCATAGCATTTTTTACTGCTGTATTCGTTTTCTGAAACCAAGCACCCACTTTTTTCTTTTTTTTTAATCTATTAATCGCTCGCATATCTCCTACAACCTACAAATAAGGACTAATAGAGGTTCTTTCTTTTATTATTTATTTATAATGTTTATTCTTGAAGAAAATAAGTATTTATTCCTTAATAAAATAAGGGACAGAATAAGGGACGATCCAAATATTTGTAATGTACAATAATATAGGCCTATATCTGCCTGCAGTTAAAAAGTTATATTTGTTTTGATTCATCCATTTATGTAGGCTACAATTATTCTAAAAATAAAAATAAATAATGTCATAAAAAACGCCATTGGCCTGAATAAATTTTACCATTATAGAATTGGGGTAGTAATTTAGGAGGTGAAAATACAGTGAAATTACAAATGGCATGGGATTTTAAAGCATGACAAATGAAGGTCTATGAAACGTTTCTATGATGCATTTTTTTAAACAATGGCACTTAAAGTTTTCAACTAAAATATTACTAGTTCAACCATATAGCCTGTGAATAAATAAAATGCATACTTTTCAATGAAAGAACACTGAGAGTGTAGGTTGCTTCTGGTGTTTGGATTTTTACTTCAATATAATGAGATCCAAGTTTAAGAAAAGCATACAGTTACTTTTTTCTTTTTTTTAAATCTCTATTTAACAGCATTAGCTCAGTGAAATACGTCTTCCTTCAGTTAGACTGAATGTTTTCCTGCCTTGTTAAATGTTGGGCTCATGATCAATGAGTTGTATTCGCTCAAACCGCTGATGGTGAAGCTAGGTCAGTGAGCGCGAGACGTTTGCTGTGAAGCGGGAGCAGCTGACGGAGGATTCCGCTTGGTCTTAAAGCCTTCCTCAAACGCCTACGTTCACAAATAACAATGATTTTCGCAAAAACTAATGATTAATTATCAATTGATAATTTGTTATTATTTTGGTCTAGTGATAATAATAATATGGGCTCTGGAAAAATAATGAATAAAAAGAGTAAGGCTGCTGTGAGTGCAGGCATGTTTCAACCAGTAACATAACAACACACCGTTCCTCACAGCCAAAAAACAGACCGAGTTCAGTTCAGCTGGAGGGGGCTGGGGGGTAGTTCTGTATAGCTTGTGGGGGTCGAGATAAAGGTGTGAATCTCTTGCTCTTTCATATGGACAGTCTTATGAGGGTTTCAAACTTGCAGAACAGGTTTTAGGACAACTTTAAAGAAAGGTTTATCCACTTCAAATGTTGACTACTGTATAGCGCAATAAAGTTTATTAGTTATTATAACTTAATTTCAGAGGAAGTGCCTTAACTCCAAAAAAAAATAAAAAAAATAATAAATAAATAAATAAAATAAAATAAAACGACAAAAAAAGTTTCAATATAACACTTTAACATCACAAAAAAAATCAGATTTATCGATTTAAATCGATTTTTTTGCCTCCCTACTTAAAATCAATATTCAAATGACAAATAAATTGTTCAAGACAAGTTTTAATATAATTCTTTATCATTTACCAGTCAAATTTATAACTGAGACAAGATGATTAAAAAAAAGCAGTAACGTTATTACCTTAATGCTGGAAAGACCTTTATTTTATTTATTTATTTATTTTTAATACTAGCCCATCATGCAATCATACAATTTCCCCTCTGCGCTCGAGCATTTAATAATCAATCCACTCCACGCTCACTGATACCAGAAACACTGCTCCGCACTCGCTCCGTGTATAAAGTTGAAATGTTATTTTCATAATGTAGCCTATACAAATAAAATAACTAAATAAATAAATAAATAAATAAATAAAATTACAGGACAGTTTCAAAGGGGATTAGGCTATTGTGTGCAAACTTTTTTTTCTACCAAACGCCAAACTAATAACATTGTCAGCATTAAAAGGTATAATTGCTGCATTCTGCTGTGCAAATTTTGTTTGTATTGAAAATAACAGTACATTTTCAGTTATTTTATCAACAGATTGATGCATTTCTTACAGATTTCTGCTCATTCAAAATCAGATACAGATGAAGTACTGTAAGATTACATTTGTTTGAATGCATTATTGCGACAGCGATTACGTGTGAATGTGCTGTACCTGTTTAAATCACGCTTTAACCCGAAAATATTCAGTAAAAGGAAGACAAACTCCTTGAGAACTAGCCTGTAACGCTCGACTATTGCCGTCATTATAGTCTTCTGATCGGAGAGATTATGTGTATCAAGCTATAGCTAAATGTGTTCATGTGAATTCTTGCTAAATATGCAGTTATATCACGGGATGTTGGCATGAATTGTACTCGTGATGGAGCGGTGCTGGAGCGAGTGAAAACCACGACGCTCTGACTTTTAAAGAATCCTCTCCTCGCTCCAGTCAGAATCACTCCGCTCCGCTCATACTCTGCTCGGCAGCGTGTCCCAAACGCGCGGGGGAGGGTTGAGCCCAGTCACAACTACGAGCCCTGAGTGGAGCGTCGGTCGTTTTATTTTGTTGCGTCCATACAATATTTTTTAGAGTGTGAAATATAAATTTTCACAGAATGTAGCCTATTCATAAACAATAGGCCTATATTAAACCATCTCTTTAAGTTTTCCTAAATCCCAAACAGAGTCCAGACATCAGTAAAGTATCCGTCTATGAACGTTTTATAGGTGACAAAAAAAAAACACCAGAGTTCTGGGAGACATTATATTTTGTAGACTTTATGTGATTTAAAATGCACAAACCAGAAGCACAATATCTGCAGAGAAGGGTTGGCCATTCTCAAAACATAAAATATCAATTTATTTAAATTTTCGTTTTTGTGTTTCAGAGGGAAAGTCATTGTTAAGGCATCTCTCCGTTACAGACCGTTCTGAAAGAAGAATTTATACAAACGCGTATAAAATGCTTTAAAAACTTTAACAGAGATGTCTAGAGGGTATTTAATAGATCTGCCCCCACGTAAGATTTTTCTAGTAACTAGTCATTCATTTGTCATTATTCAACTAATCGCAGGTTTATATTAAATTTACATCTATAATCCATAATGAGGATTAATATATTCCACGCTCAAGAACATGCATTAAGTTTGCCACAAAGCACAGGCAGAAGTAGCCTAATAATTGTAAAAAGGGAGACATTTTAATTATTTATTAATAAACAAATGTGTTTTCTTGTCGGCTGCAAGATGAAATTCACAGTGCTGACTCTCTCCACATGAACGTGGCTTTAGAGAGAAATGAAACCTTCTCAGATTACAGAATGCTTTCATTCTGAATTGATTCGTTTAAAAGACATTTCAAGCTTTCTGTAGATATATTTCTCATGTATGTGAGACACCACAATTTTCAGTTATTTCATTATTAGGAAAAAAATCACGTGATCGAGAGGGCGCCTCCCTGTCAAGCGCATTAATAATTTTTGCACAAACACTTGAATATGAATAATAATTCACATTTTGCATATGCATTACAAAGCAATTTTTTTTTCTTACATGCAATTATCCAAAATAAAACCAAACAAGATTTGTAATGAAGATAAAATGTAGTCAAATAAGAATAAATGCTGCACGTGCACTCAGCATCATGCGCGCCGAGCAAATCTTGCACTCTGACATTTTACAGAATATTGTACAAACCTCCATTTAAATGTGGCTGCAATTTGTTTATTTCATTTATTTATTTATATTTTTACTTTACTTAAATTATATGAAAGCAAGTAAAGAAGACTTCATTTAAAATCACTGAAGTTGTCAATTAATGAAGTTCTTTTTTACATCGTGTGTATTTTGATTATAATGAGAGAACTTGAGTTTAATCATGAGGACGTTTTATTAATCAGTCCATTCTTTAGAGTTTCAGTGATTTAGCTAAATCGTGCAGGTGTAATTTTATTCGTTTCTTGTTTTAATTAGGCCTAAATAATGGGAGCGAAATTATACAGTCCCTCACGTTTTACTAAAATAAAGAAAATAATTTATAAAACACGCAAGCCTAGCTCACAATAGGCTACCACTCTTAATGCTCCGATACAAAGTAAACCACAATTTCTTTTTAATAATATAACACACAATTCATATTATATAAATAATACTGCACACTATTTAAATGTGTCAAATCTAAAATATGGTGTAGAGAAAATATAAGCTCAGGCTCATAGGCTTGACATTTATCCTGCTTGAATTCGTTCTAAGAAACACACATATCTTCATAAGGACTAAACTTTCATCTGTGAATATTAAATATTTTAACTAGTCAAAGTGTTTTCCTTTCATTTTCCCCGACTGCAGTCAAATATAACACATCGGTGAGGCAAAGCTAACGTCTATTTGCGAAAATGTGCTTTGATGCGCTTGTTTGAAAACTTGTGATTAAAGTGCCACTCAGCGGTCAAAAGCTGCAAATGCACTTTACAGACGCCGCGGCAGCGGTACGAGCCGCGGTAGAAGCAACGTTTTGGATGGCCACCTACTGTAGCTTGATAGAATAACGTTAATAGGTTAACTTGTTTATTAAGAGAAAATATTATTTCTTTTTGTAGACTTATAACATCCCTAGAAATTCTTTCAGCAATATATCATGTGAACAACAAATCTGTTTAACTCACCAATGAAAACCGTCGAGATGTCTACTAGTTCTCTCCATTCTCATATTATGGCCACATCTTGAACATTTTACTCTCCTTGCTAGCAACTTTTTGCTTTGTAGCCATTTAATGAGCTTGAGTTTCCTGTTAGTTGTGGGTTTCTGATTCGCAAAAAGTAATAATTTTGAATGCAACATTGCTGTTATTCTTCACCAAGACACACTTGACTTTATACGTTCATGAGCGTGCTGCTAACCAGGCAGAGCCATTGGCGCTAAATTATAAATTAAACTCGGGTCAGGTGGCACGAAAAACACCAGAGATTGCCCCGCCTATTTCCGGTGCGAAAAAGAACCTGCTTCAATCATGCAGGGGGGCTTAAACATAATAAAAATTTCAGACTAAAATGCATGTTTGAGTTGTTTTAACTGAAAACAGCTTGCACTGAAATATCTTAAAATCTGTCAGGGCTATTGTTTCGCACACCAGTAATGTTTTTTTTTCTAAGGCACGTTTATAAAAGGTTTTTAAAAATCCAAATTGAAATAAGGTCTAATGGCTTAATCTAAGCCATGTTGTGAAACCATGCCATTCTTTTTTATGTATTTAAACATAATGCTGTAAATTGCCAATAATCACTATGTTGTAACTTACTAGATACACTTTTTTTTTTAGAAACTTTCTCTATTAATGTTTCCTGTTATTTAGATAACTACCTAATATTACCTCTGATGTAATTTACTAATTGAATAACATTTTTTACTGGTCAATTTAAAAAAAAAAAACCTTCTGCACGGTGTGGCAAAAATAATTTGTTATGATATAAATGGCATATACCTCGTCTGTCTACAGTTTCTAATTCAGAAAGGCTTTTTTTTTAGCTGTCAGCTTCCTAGTTCACTAGTCAAGGCACTGGTCGGGGATCGGCCGTTTTAAGGTATCAATCTTTTCAATCGCAAAACCATTTGCACTGAAATGTTTGCTCCCTAAAAGTTGCACAATTCAGCGTGAAAATGGCATATTGATGCGCCCACTGTGTTTCTTTAACAGTCATTTTGAAGCGCGAAACAATAATCGTGCATGCAACAGATCTCCAGTTATTTTCTCCTCTGGGAATTAGATTTTTCTTTAACCATAACTAAAAAATTAAGCCATCTGTTCGCATTATTTCAGCTACTTTTTTTTAAATGAACAATCATGTTTAACAGCTGGATTTGTGGTGGAAACCTACATTACCCATGAATCATGCTAAACAGAAAATTCCACCAGAGTCATGGCCTTCACACATTTCGAAAAGCTTCAAATAGGAGCTTAAAAATCCTTTATCTGTCTTTGCCCATAACAGGGATCGAAAAGTCAGCACAGATAGGCCTACTACTAAATAGTGCATTCTCTATCAACACTGAATGCAAGTTTCATTAAAAAAAATTAAAAATTTTGAACAAAAATTGAGAAAATGGCGTTGTTGTCATACTACATCCAGATCGGATTCAGAATAATGATCAAAAATAAGATCTTGCGGATTTATGAATGAACCACTTGTTTAAAAATATTCCTGGTCTACTGGCATTTGACATCTGTCTGAAACATTACAATGCTCAAGATAATTAACTATCATTAACTTTACAATAAGTAAATCAACCCTGACTGAATAACAGTGAAAACCAACCTGTCCTCCAACTAACTGTCCTCCAACTGGACTAACGCTCGTATAGGTTGTTTGTCCAAATCCCTGAAATACGACCCATCAGAGCGTATACTACAATTGCGCCCCTATCGGCAAAAGGTCGTTTTCATATTAATGTTTTGTACTCTTTTATTTGCACTGTGATTTGCGTTTCGTGTAGCTCAGTTGGTAGATTATTGCGTTATACCTTGATATGCAATCATGCTATCATGGGTTCGATCCCCGAGAATGGACGTGCATGTAAAATGTATATGCTCAATAAATCATAATTTAGCATGATTTCTGTGAGGGTTAGGTTTAGGGGGTGGGGTTAGGTGTGGTCATTCGAACGAATAAGCCACCTAGTAAAATATGTACGAGTTACTGTGAGATCGGTGTAAAAAGTCCACACATTGCATTTAAATAAACGTGCGTTTTGATTGGTAATGACGTTATACATCATTTCATGACGACAGATGCAACGCGATACTGTCATTATTTTTACGCCCGCTAGAGGCCGCTTAACTTTAAAATGTAAATATAGGTCGTAATAAGGTGCTTGCACATACGACCTATATGGTCGTTTTTTGTTGGAGGACAGGCTTGCACAAAAAATTATCAGATTACGAATTATTTTAATTAGAATCAAATAAAGTCCCATGCTGGTGGGAAAATTCCTACCAGTAGATTTATTTTCTGTTGTCTTATGTTTTGAGATTTAGTTTGGCAGCCTAATAATGTGAGTTGGCAACCCTGCTTATGAACATGTTTTCAGGTGTTTCTTTAATGCTGAACTATGCTTGCTTTCCCCTATAGTTGTATCAACAAGAATGAAAAAACTATACAAGTAATGTAAATATACCCGGGTCAATTTGCATAAAGACAAAAAGTAAAAAGTTGCATACAGGTCTGCACATTTTCACTTTACTAAAAAATATAATGGGCTTGCTCATCGAAGAATAACCATCCAACAACAAAAAATATAATAAAAATACAAAATAATAATGTGGCTTTAATAAAAAATATAATGGGCTTGCTCATCGAAGTTTACCCATCCAACTACCTATCATATTATACACTACATAAAACCCATCTATTTTTTTAGCTCATAGCATCCATTCAAGTACTCCTGGGATGGGTTCACAAATGAAATGACTGGTAATGAGGATTGAAAACAGTTGGCTTTTGACATAAGCCATTCTTCACAATATGGAAATGAAGCTGATCAAAATGTCTGTTTCATGCCAACGTTAAAACAGTTTAAAGGGGTCATATGATGCTGCTAAAAAGAACATTATTTTGTGTATTTGGTGTAATGCAATGCGTTTATGCAGTTTAAGGTGAAAAAACACATTATTTTCCACAATGTACATTATTGTTTCTCCTATATGCCCCGCCTTTCTGAAACGTGTCGATTTTTACAAAGCTCATCGGTCTAAAAAGCGAGGTGTGCTCTGATTGGCCAGCTATCCAGTGCGTTGTGATTGGCCGAATGCCTCAAGCGTGTGACTGAAATGTTACGCCCCTCCCCATACCCCAAACCCATATCCCAACACCACAAAACAAAAAAAAAAAAAAACAAAACAAAATAACAAATGAAGTCATGCACATGGGACATAATTACTGATTATAATGACTTATACTGTCTTTTTGCACTTTGCGTATCGCGCTGCGTAAACACAAACCATGTCTGCATTTGTGATCGGAGAAATGACAAACAAGCTGTGCTACTCTACACTGCTCAAAGAACTCATGTTTGAGTGGCACAGTCTTTAAATATGTAAACGTACTTACAGACTGTGAGTCAGAAGAGCCAGACTGTCCTTGCAAAGTCGTAATTGCCACACTTTATAGAAACAGACACCGGCATTGTAGGCTAATCTCACAGGAAACAATCATTGTCCTCCGCAAAATGTGCTGCACACATCTGAATATTTGGGTTGAGCTGTTCTGGAACAGTGTTGTTAATACAACTTAACCACTGATTTCTTAGTGGGGGCATGTTAGAATGAGCCGTTTTAGGTAGGAGTGGTTGACTGTTAACTTCTATAAATAATATCTCTTTGGATTTGAGACTTTAGTCTTTGCAACTTACCAAGAGCTTGTAACACTCCAAAAAGAAAGGAAAAATTTAAATCGCATCATATGACCCCTTTAAACTGCCTGTTTCTTTCTTCAAATGCTGCATTTTAAGTTGGTGTTTTGTTTGTAGCCTTTTCTACATTGACATGCAATAAATATGTAAACATTACAGAAAAAAAAGACAAGGATAATTGTTGAATTTAAATTTTTCATATAGATATATAATTTGTGTAATTTGGTTCACAGAAATGTGGCTGTTAATGTGTAGAGTGTAAATTATGTATCTTGAATTAGGCCTAATTCCAGTAACCCACATTTTTCTTATTTTGCTTTCAGCCAAGTTACATATTTTTGATTTCTCTTTTATAAGGTGCACCCACTTTACAGATTTCTCTCGACAAAGCAAAACAGACAATAGAGATACAAAAGCAGAAGTTTCTTCTTCAGGATCTCAGAAATCTCATAAACTTATATTTTATTCACAATAGAATATAGATAACATATCAAATGTTGAAAGTGAGACATTTTGAAATGTTATGCCAAATATTGGCTCATTTTGGATTTCATGGGAGCTACACATTCCAAAAAGTTGGGACAGGTAGCAATAAGAGGCCGGAAAAGTTAAATGTGCATATAAGGAACTTGCAACTTATTAGGTCAATTGGCAACATGATTGGGTATAAAAAGAGCCTCTCAGAGTGGCAGTGTCTCCCAGAAGTCAAGATGGGCAGAGGATCACCAATTCCCCCAATGCTGCGGTGAAAAATAGTGGAGCAATATCAGAAAGGAGTTTCTCAGAGAAAAATTGCAAAGAGTTTGAAGTTATCATCATCTACAGTGCATAATATCATCCAGAGAAGGGTCAAGGCCGGAAAACCATACTGGATGCCCGTGATCTTCGGACCCTTAGATGGCACTGCATCACATACAGGGGCCGGTTTCACAAAGGTATTCAGACCGGTCTATAGTGTTAGACAAGTCTAAAATTTGCTCATAGACTAGTCTAATGCAAGTTAGACTGTTTGACAAAGACTGACTTAATTAAGACCAAAAAAATTAGACACCTTACCCCCAGGCTAACTTAGGTCTAAGACTCTGTTACTTGGCAACCATCAGAAACAATCAGTTACATTACAAACAGCCAAAAGAAAAGGGAAAATGGCTCATAATTTGTGGTTTTTTGATGACGTTATGGAGAGAGCTATGAGAAGGGAAAGGGTTTTTAGGGACCGCAGTAACCTACTTGAAATTTATAATGAGGACTTCATCAGTCGGTTTCGTTTGCCCAAAGAAGCTATACTGAGTCTGACAGATGAATTAGCTGAAGTACTGAGCCCTGCCACTTCAAGAAGCCACAGGATCCCAGCAGTGTTACAGGTTTGCACTGCTTTGAGATTTTATGCAACAGGAATTTTCTGAATGCTGTTGGTGACACAGTGGGTCTCAGCAAAGCTTCTGTGTCACGGGTGGTATACAGGGTATCTAGGGCACTTTCAAATAAGCTCCTTCAGTTCCCAAACCAAATGGCTGAGCTGAACAAACTCAAAAGAGGGTTCTTCAGCATAGCAAGATTTCCCAATGTTGTTGGAGCAATTGATGGGACACATGTCAGAATCCAGGCTCCAACAGCTCATGAACATTTTTTTGTGAATAGAAAAGGATATCACAGCCTAAACATTCAAGCTGTTTGTGATTCTGATCTCCGGTTCCTCAACTGTGTGGCCCGCTGGCCTGGATCACTTCATGACTCTTGAATTCTGCAAAATTCTCAACTTTGTCTAGCATTTGAGCAAGGCATTATCGATGGGGTCCTGTTGGGGGACTCTGGCTACCCTCTTTGGCTCCTTACTCCCTTCCTGAATCCTACTACACCTGCACAGAGAAACTACAACGCAGCACACGGTTCAACTGGTAACACTGTAGAGCGGGAATTGCGAATGGCACCTGACAGAGTGTGTAACATCATCTGTGCGACTGTTGTGCTGCATAACATAGCGAGGTAGGCCTACCTGAAAACAAAATCTAAATTGCCATCCATTTTCAATAGGCCTAATTGAATTACTATTTACCACATGCTACAACTATAATCAAAATTGTTTATTTCATTAATCATTAGGGATCTCCGGCTACCTGAGCCTGAAGGTGAGGATATCAGAGAGTCAGATGTACGTTGACAGGATTTTCAATGTCTGAAACAACAACAAAAATCATGTTACCTGTCTTTACCTATTAGGCTATCTATTAGGCTTAAATGAGTAGCAAACAACTTATTAAATATATACATTTATTTTTGTAAGTTTTCTCAAGTGACATACTGTTCATTCAATAAATTATTCAAAAAATTACACTACACTCGAGTCTCATTTCATTCGTATCAAAATCCTCAAGGTTATTAAAAGTACAACATACTATACAAACTGTAAAACAATTAACTCACAAAACAAGTGACATACTGTTCATTCAATAAATTAGTAGGCTACTCAAGATATTCATGACTCCAGCGACTGTTTGTGAAACTCTAATTATAATTTATCTCTCTGAAGCTGTAAAACTTTAATCTCAGCAGCAATTTCCTCTCTTACAGTTCAAGATTTCTGTATTGTTTGTCTAGCACCATTGACATGGTTGTTCCTCTCGACACCGATGTGCAAATCATGGGACCAGCAGCTGTAGCTGATGCTGACACTGACTCAGACTCTTCATCTCCCGTCCCCTCACGTCTCTCAGCCGGCACCTCCACCACTGCCTCGGTCCCAATTCAAAGACAGGCTCACTAAAAATAAGTACATAACATTTTATTACTTGTAGGTTCCTTGTATTATAGGCTGAGTCATTATGTTGTTCACGTTGATTTACTGGCTAGCAAGCTTACCGGTTCATATTAGCATACATCAGGTTTATTCAAATCTTACCCTCGAGGGCCAGTGCACTGCAAAGTTTAGCTCCAACCCTGGTCAAACTCACCTACCTGTGATTTTCTTATGATCCTGAAGACACTGATTAGCATGCTCAGGTGTGTTTGATCAGGGTTGGAGCTAAACTTTGCAGTGCACTGGCCCTCGAGGGTAAGATTTGAATAACCATGGCATACATCATCAACTTGACTTTATTAGCATCAAATCGAAGGCAATAAAGCAAAAGGAAAAACCAAACTGATTTATTTATAACAATCACCCGCTGTTACCTGTATTCTCATCTTGACTGTCTGGCTCTTCCTCTTGACGTGGCGGCGGGGTGCTGCTGTCAGTGGCTGAGGGAACTCTGCCGGTTATGTCAATGTCGACAGTGCCACACACTCCACTTTCCCGTCCTCCACTTATCCCCCAGAACATAGGCGACTGTCCACCATAAATATTCATCACCATTTCAGTGGTGTCTTTAAGTTTCTCTTGGGGTCCTCCTCCCGTTTTTGGATATTTTCTCTTAAATATTTATTTTTTGGCATCTTGTACCATGTTTTTGTATCTTTTCTGTACGCTCAACGGTCGGATTAATGCTGTTAAAACTGTCGTGGCAATCTTTTTCCAAATTAAACATTACTACATTCTCCTCTGCTAAATTTCCCTAGTAAAATGTCCTTGTAACTATTATACTCCTCCAACAAACACATATTTTCTGCTGGGGTAAACTGCACTGACCGGTTAAATGCGCTTACTCGATCCGCCATGTTTTTTTTTTTTTTTTTTTTTAAAAGTGTCTTATTTAACCCATAATGCACTGCAGTGTAGTCCTACTTAAGATAGTCAGAGTCTTAAGTGCTTTGTGCAACGGTCTGAATTAGATGTCTATCTGAAGTCTGACTATCAACTATATCTAAGCCATAGTCAAAGTCTATTTTTGTGAAACCGGCTCCAGGAATGCTACTGTAATGGAAATCACAACATGGGCTCAGGAATACTTCCAGAAAACTGAAATGGCCAGCCTGCAGTCCCAGTTCCTGCAGTACGAACACAGTCCCCAGACGTTTGCAGACTGTTATAAAAAGAAGAGGGGATGCCCCACAGTGGTAAACATGGCCTTGTCCCAACTTTTTTGAGATGTGTTGATGCCATGAAATTTAAAATCAACTTATTTTTCCCTTAAAGTGATACATTTTCTCAGTTTAAACATTTGATATGTCATCTATGTTGTATTCTGAATAAAATATTGAAATTTTGAAATTTCCACATCATTGCATTCTGTTTTTATTCACAATTTGTACAGTGTCCCAACTTTTTTGGAATCAGGTTTGTAGATAGAACTCTTATAAAAAGAAAGTAATCAGTATATGAAAAAAGTATGTGTTTGCCGTGTGGTTGATGTCCAGTGTCGCTAGCTTAGCAGAAATAGATAATCATGTTTCACTCGGTCACCTCAAACTTGCGTTGGATTTTATCCTTAGTGTAAGGTTGAGAGGTCCATCTATCATTGTTTTCCATGTTCGTAGTTAGTTCAGCCAGTCAGCCTACACTTACGTCACTGGTAGTTCCTATTGTGCTGGGTTAGACCCTACTCTTTATTAGGGTCATTCCCATTTCCTGCAGTGCGAACACGCCAAAAAGCGGGTACTCCTGCCAATAGTTACAGGAACTATAAAAGGTTCTTCTAGTGCGAAAGCCCCTATTCCCCTATGCTAAACTGTAATCAGTGAGACATTATAGTAGCACAGTTTTACATGCCCTATCAAAGACTGGTTGTTGAAGAATTTTGCATATGTTTTAATAATGTTATTGATCATTAAGGTCACCCCTCTTTTTTTGCATTTGAGACATTAAAAACGTTTTTCTAAATTAACTGTGGTAAAAAAAAAAAAAAAAAAAAAAAAAAAAAAAAAAGTAAATTCTTTACCTGTAGTTTTGTTCTCCACATTTTTAATTGTTCTTTGTCATATCACTTCTGAGGCATGAAGCAGTTATCTCGCCTAGACAGGCACTGACTGCATCTTCATCCACTACTGCTGATATTGTACTACATGTACAGAATAACCCCTCCACAGTCTTGGGTTATGTAAAGTTTAACTGCATCTCGGCATCCAAAATATATCTGTTTTTACTAGGGACTGGGTACGCTGGCGCGTTTTGGCTGCCGCTCCACTCTCCATTTGTTTATTTTATTTCTATTTTAATACGTTTTTTTTTTTTTTTTTTTTACCACATCGCTATCTTTTTTGTTTTATTTTATGTTTTTTATTCGTGATGCGGCGGAATTTATTCACATACGCTGCATTTTTGGCTCAGTTGGTGTTGTTGACTTGGAGTTCTTCCCTGTGTGATTTGGATCTCAGCCTGTTTGGGGTTGCTGCTACGGACGGGCCTTTATTGGATATGACTTTACGCTACACCACCCGACACCTTCTCTCTCTAAAGCAGAACTATTATCTGGCTAAAGATGTGTATGATTGTTGTGGTAATGCTGGCATACTGAGGCCTAAGCGCTACGTACATCGCAGCTCAGGACGCAGCTATGTTTCATCTTCGTCTTCCATCACTTCGGTTCTAAACAGCCGATGGAGGATCGCAAGATTTTATCATACTGGTGTCGACCTTGGTAACTTAATAACGGTGCCCTGTTTGGAGCGGAATTTCTGCGCTGTATCAAACCCAAACCCTCTGAATGCGGCATTATTTTATGCGCGTTCTGCGAACAACAAGGCTTCGCTTTTGTCGGATATCATCGTGGACAAAGGTCTGGATTTATTGTTTCTCACTGAAACTTGGCACAAACAAGATGACGGCCTGCTTTTTAACCAACTGACTCCAGCAGGTTTTGGACACTTTGACTTCCCGCGGCCTTCTCGCAGAGGTGGGGGTCCTGTGCCTCATTCTCAGTGTAACTGCTACTCATTCTACTCCTGTACCTCAGTTTACATCTTTTGAATGCCTCGTTCTCAGTGTAACTGCTACTCATTCTACTGCTATTGCTACAATCTATAGACCTCCAAAATCAAATACAGAATTTCTGTCAGAATTTGCTGATTTGCTGACAATGCTGTCACTTAAGTTTGAGAGAACTCTGATTCTTGGTGATCTTAACATACATGTTGATCACAAAGACTGTGCTTTGGCCAAGGACTTTTTATCTCTGTTGGACTGTTTTAACTTTACACAATTTGTGAATGTTCCTACACATTGCAAAGGCCATACACTTGATTTAGTTATGGCAAATTATGCTTTTGGGTCAAATATCTCCACTGTAGATGTTGGTCTCTCTGATCATCTAGCCATCCTTTTTAATTTGGAGGTATCAAACACTTTAAAGTCAGTTACACGTACTGTCTCTTTTCGTAATTGGCAATCAATCGACCCTGTGGCTCTTGCTATTTCTATTAATGGAAGTCTGGGTGATTTTTCTTCTGTCCCTTCTGAGCATAAAATCATTTTACTTAATAATGCTCTTGCTGCCAATTTGGACATGTTTGCACCTATTAAAACACGCATTGTCTCTTTTGTACATACAGCTCCATGGTATAATGACAATTTATGTTCAAAGAAGGTGGAATGTCGCAAACTGGAACGTAAATGGCGTGGTTCAAGCTTGTCCGTTTTTTTTATCAAGCTTGGAAAACCAGTTTGGGCCAATATAAAGCAGAAATTGACACTGCAAGGTCTTCATACCTTTCTCAGATTATTGATAATAATCATAATAACCCTAGGCAGCTTTTTTTATATTATTAATAGTCTATTGAAAGTAGATGGGTCGAATACCCAATCTGCATCAGTTCAGATGTGCAATGATTTTCTTAAATTCTTCAATTTAAAAATTGATAACGTTCGCAAAGATATTCTTAGTTCTTTTAGTCCTCATGCTTCTACAGTCAATCTGCCAAGTTCTTCCTGTATACCCTTCTTTAATTTTTCCTTAGTCACCTTTGAGTCTCTTTGTGCACAGGTATCTGGTATGAAAGCTTCCACTTGCATACTTGATCCCCTGCCTTCTACTTTATTTAAATCCTGTTTTGGTTATTTGTGCCCTGCTGTTTTTACCATTATTAATGACTCCCTGGCTACTGGTGTTGTGCCAAAAGCACTTAAAACTGCTGCTGTCACTCCCATGTTAAAAAAGCTAAATAGTGATTCGAACAATCTTAATAACTTTTGTCCAATTTCTCATCTTCCATTTATTGCTAAAATTTTAAAGGGTGTTGTCTCGTCTCAATTACACAACCATCTAACCATCAACAATATGTTTGAGCCCCTTCAATCTGGGTTTAGGAAACTGCACAGTACTGAAACAGCCCTGGTTAAAGTTGTTAATGATTTACTCTTAGCTTCTGATTCTGGTACTCTCGCGATTCTCATTTTACTCGATCTTAGTTCAGCCTTTGACACTGTTGACCATATGCTTTTACTGAATAGACTGGAAACTGTCTTCGGTTTATCTGGAACTGCCCTTGAGTGGTTCAGGTCATATTTTACAGGTCGCACTCAATTTGTTTTTATGGATGGTTTCAGATCTGATGTGGACCCTGTCTGTACTGGTGTCCCACAGGGCTCAGTTCTTGGTCCCTTGCTCTTCAGTATTTATATTTATCCTCTTGGTCAGCTATTAAGATCCCTTAACCTCAGCTATCACTTCTATGCTGACGATACTCAGATTTATATAAATTCTCAACCTGGTCAATTTGTGGATGTCCCTCATCTTTCCAGCTGTATTTCTGAGATTAAGATGTAGATGGCTAAAAACTTTCTCATTCTAAACAGCTCTAAAACTGAAGTTATGCTCCTTGGCTCTCCCCACCAACTGTGAAATGCTGCTTCAATAGATCTTTCAGTTGATGGTGCTGCCCTAGAGCTACACAGTAAACTAAAAAATCTTGGTGTTATCTTTGACGCCACTTTGTCATTCGAGCCTTTTGTCCAGAACACGGTAAAGACCGAATTTTTTCATCTTAGAAATATTGCACGTATTCGGCCAATGTTGTCCTTTTCTGTAGCTGAAAAATTGATTAATTCTTTTGTTTTCTCAAGAATTGACTATTGCAATGCTCTCCTTGTTGGAGTATCCAAATCCTCTCTTAATAAGTTGCAATACTTGCAGAACTCAGCAGCTAGAATTTTAACTGGGGCTAGGGCTGGCGACCATATAACTTGCACTGGCTGCCTGTTAAATACCGTATAGATTTTAAAATGTAATGCTTACATATAAGGCTCTGCATGGACTTGCTCCACAGTACTTGGCAGATCTTTTGACATCTTACACGCCAACTCGCAATTTACGCTCTTCTCAGCACGGTCACTTAGCTGTCCCCAAAACAAGGCTACGATCCAGGGGTGACAGGGCCTTTTCTTCATATGCCCCAACACTGTGGAACTCTCTCCCAACTGACATAAGGGTTGCTAATTCTTTAGCTGTTTTTAAAATCTTGCTTAAAACATTATTTTTTAGGGAAGCTTTTATTTGATTGTTTTGTACTCTATCTTCTTTTGCATTATTGCTTTGTATAATATCTTGTATTTTATTGTTGTGTTTTTTCTTTTATGTAGTTTTCCTGGACAGCGCCTTGAGAAAGTAATTTTAAAAGGCGCTATACAAAATAAATTTATTATTATTATTACTGCTGCATCACAGGAGAATGAGTCCAGTGATGAATCTTCAGAAGAGCAAAGACGAAGAAAGAGGATAAAAAGCGAAAAAACAAGAAGAAATCCAAGAAACTGAGGGTTGATTTTAGGAGAGGTATGTTTATTCTATCAAAAGTATTAAAAGGTATAGTTCATCCAGAAATGAAAATTGTCAAGGCTTTAAGTGAATAACTGGAGAACATGTCTCATCACATCTGCTTTTTGGAGAAAGTGTTAATAATAAACTTTATTTTATATTGTGCCTTTAAAAGTTGCATCTCAAAACCAAAATAAAAATAAAAAATATCTACAAAAAAAATAAACATACATCAAAAAAAAAATAATCAGAATCAGAATCAGATCAGAATCAGAATCAGAATGAGCTTTATTGCCAAGTATGCTTGCGCATACAAGGAATTTGTTTTAGTGACATAAACTTCCAGTACACAAAAGACAACAACACACAGTCAAAAAAATAAAAAATAAAAAACCCTTTGCAGATAAATAAGTGTATAAACAATTGTGCTATAAATGATAATGGAATTGGATTGAGTAAGATGCAGGGATGTACTAGGATGAAGGGGTAACAAATAAATATAAGGATATTGCACATTTTTATTGTATAAGTGGGGAACATTTAACTGTTCATGAGGTAGATTGCCAGGGGGAAGAAACTGTTCTTGTGCCTGACTGTCCTGGTATTTGCGGCTCTGAAGCGCCGGCCAGATGGCAAGAGTTCAAAGATGGGTTAACTTGGGTCTGTGAGGGATCCAGAGTGATTTTCTGAGCCCTTTTCCTCACTCTGGATGTATACAGTTCTTGAAGGGTGGGCAGGGGAAGTACCAATAATCCTTTCAGCAGTCCGAACCGTTCTCTGTAGTCTTCTGATGTCTGATTTTGTAGCTGAACCAAACCACACAGTTATTGAAGTGCACAGGACAGACTGATGTTGGTGCCATATCGAACTGTTTCAGCAGCTCCTGTGGCAGGTTAAACTTCCTCAGCTGGCGAAGGAAGTACAGCCTTTGTTGGGCCTTTTTAACAATGGAGTCAATGTGATTGTCCCACTTCAGGTCCTGAGAGATGGTGGTTCCCAGGAATCTGAATGACTCCACTGTAGCCACAGTGCTGTTCATGATGGTGAGTGGGGGGAGTGCAGGGGGGTTTCTTCTGAAGTCCACGATCATCTCCACTGTTTTGAGAGTGTTCAGCTCCAGGTTGTTAAGGACTGCACCAGACAGCCAGCTGCTCAACCTCTTGTCTGTAAGCAGACTCGTCACCGTCCTGGATGAGACCGATGAGTGTGGTGTCGTCTGCAAACTTCAGGAGCTTGACAAAAGGGGTCTTTTGAGGTGCAGTCGTTGGTGTACAGCGAGAAGAGCAGGGGGGAGAGAACACATCCCTGAGGGGCACCAGTGTTGGTGGAGCAGCTGTTGGACATGAATTTCCCCAGTCTCACTAGCTGTTGCCTATCTGTCAGAAAGCTGGTGATCCACTGACAGATAGAACTAGGAACAGAGAGCTGGGTCAGTTTGGTCTGGAGGACTGTTGGGATGATGGTGTTGAAAGCCGAACTGAAGTCCACAAACAGGATCCTCACATAAGTCCCTGTTTTGTCCAGATGTTGCAGGATGAAGTGCAATCCCATGTTGATTGCATCATCCACAGACCTGTTTGCTCGGTAAGCAAACTGCAGGGGGTCCAGTAAGGGTCCAGTGATGTCCTTCAGATAAGCCAGAACCAGTTTTTCAAACGACTTCATGACGACAGATGTTAGAGCCACAGGTCTGTAATCGTTAAGTCCTGTAATCTTGGGTTTCTTTGGAATGGGGATGATGGTGGAGCGTTTGAAGCAGGAAGGCACTTCACACAACTCCAGAGATCTGTTGAAGATCTGTGAAAAGATGGGGGCCAGCTGGTCAGCACAGGTTTTCAAACAGGCTGGTGTAACGCCATCTGGGCCTGGTGCTTTTCTTCTTTTGTTCTTCCTGAAGACCTGGCGCACATCATCTTCACAGATTTGAAGAGCAGGAGGTGTGGAGAGGGGGATTGCAGGAGGTGTTAACGGTTGTGTAGAGAGATGGTCAGAATGGGTGTTGGGGGTTTCAAATCTACAATAAAAACTCATTCAGGTCGTTAACAAGTCGTTGATTAGCCTCAGTGCAGGAGGATGGTGTCTTGTAATTAGTGATGGCTCTCAGTCCACTCCACACTGAAGTTGAGTCGTTGGAAGTAAACTGGTCTTCCAACTTTTTAGCGTAGGTCTTTTTAGCCGCTCTAATCTCTTTGTTCAGTGTGTTCCTGGCCTGATTGTACAAGACTCTGTCACCATTTCTGTAGGCATCCTCTTTGGCCTTACGAAGATGTCTGAGTTTTGCTGTAAACCATGGCTTATCATTGTTGAATGTTAAATAAGTCCTGGTAGGAATGCATATATCCTCACAAAAACTAATATATGATGTTACAGTCTCTGTGAGTTCGTCCAGATTGGTGGTAGCAGCTTCAAAAACACTCCAGTCAGTGAGGTCAAAACAGGCTTGTAAATCCTGCTCTGTTTCGTTGGTCCATCTCTTTACAGTCTTTACTACAGGTTTAGCAGATTTAAGTTTCTGCCTGTAGGTTGGTATAAGATGAAATATAAGACAGTGATCAGACAGTCCCAAAGCTGCTCGTGGAACAGAGTGATATGCATCCTTTATTGTGGTGTAACAGTGATCCAATATATTACTGTCTCTGGTGGGACATGTAACATGCTGTCTGTATTTTGGCAGTTCACGGGAGAGATTGGCTTTATTAAAGTCCCCAAGAATGATTAAAAACAGAGTCCGGGTGTTGTTGTTCTGTCTCTGTAATCTGGTCAGCGAGTTTCTGTAAAGCCAGACTTACGTGCGCTTGCGGAGGGATATAAACACTCACCAGAATGAACGAGTGAAACTCCCGCGGCGAATAGAACGGCTTGCAGTTAATGAAGAGTGTGTGTTTAAGAGACAAAGATGAATTAAACAAAACTAAACAAAACTGAATATTCACTTGTATGCTAGCCTGAAAAAATAAGTTTTAAGTGAAGATTTAAAAACACTAAGAGAGTCCGCATGTCTGATCTCAGTGGGAAGAGAATTCGTTTTGGAGTCACAGAAGAAAAAGCCTGATCACCCACAGAATGTAAACACGTCGAAGGAACAATAAAATAAAAGCCTGAATCAGAAGAGTGGAGATTTCGTCTAGGGGTGTAGACCGTTTAAAAGTTCAGACAGGTATTTTGGTGCTGAACCATGCAAGGCCTTGTAGGCAAGCATGATGGCAATAGGGACTGACGGCGATATCTATGGGTATTTAAAGGTACACCATGTCATCATTTTTGTCATGTCATCATTTTTGTCATCACTTTTGGTGCTCTAGCAGTTCATAAAACTGCATGCATCTCGCAGAAGAACATTGTAGCCAGAGCTAGTTCTGTGTTTATGTCATTGACGAGACATGCAGGTACTGGGCTCCTCCACAGAGGCTGGCATCCTGCTCTGTCTAAAGTAGTCAGAACATAAACAACTTTAGTGATAAATGTACTGTAGTGATAAAGGAAAACACAAAAACATGGTTTGAAAGATGGATTCATGATGTAGTTGCTGATTTAATACATTAGGTAAATTTATTTATTTTTATTTATTTATTTATTTTAACAAAAAAAGTGCAACATTGTGTACCGTAAAGGTAATCTGCTAATCTATCTAGTTATTTTATTGTTGCAGTTTTATTCAAGTTTAAAATCCGAATGTTGGAGAGAAGAAAAAAATCTTTTTAGTATTAATATGCATATCGCCATCACCTGCTTTCAAATGGAGCGGCATTTAACAGACAGAGCCGTAGATCACTGCCAAGGTACGCAATATCGCGTTCATTATCGAAGGCGATTCATCTGGGATAATGAACGCGATATTGCGTAGCTTGTCAGTGATCTACGGCTCTGTCTATTAAATGCCGCTCCATTTGAAAGCAGGTGATGGCGATTTAGCACTAATCACGGAACCAGATTTACTGACAAGATGCGCATGATCATATCGTTAGATATATCGCCCAGCCCTAGCGATGATCATTGTTTATGCTCATTTTAGTAGCTCCTTGCACTATATTTAATAAAGCACATACAAATGACCTTAACAGGAAGCAACGCAACCTGTTTTACAAGAGAGATAAGTTTATCATAACCACATTTTGGTTTTGTAGTCTTTTCTTAAAGCAATAGCACAAACCAAAATGATAATTATCATTATTAATATAATTTACTCAGCTTCATGTTGTATCAAACTCTTAAAACTAGCTCAGCCTAATGTAGAAATGATAGAAAAAAATTAAAGAGAGCAGTGCACTTCTTGACATCTCAAAGAAGTGAGGTATATATTATAACTGATTCTCTATCTTTCAAAAAAAAAAACAGCTATACATATATTAGATCAACTGTATTATTTCACAATACACTCAGCTACATCAAGAAAGAGTTTTCTCAAATGTGTTTGCCAATTAAGTTCTTGTTTTTATGCAAACATAACATATGCAAAACCCACACTTGTCAATGACTCTATTCTTCAAAGATTTCCATTTACACCATACATGAATAACCCATATTTGTGGTAGACATTCTCAAACCAAAACAATACAAACAATGACCAAACAAGCAAAATCAAATAAAACCAACAACAATAGTAGAAATCAAACATTGACCCAAGATAAAATAAACTACAGAAAGCCTTATCATTGGAAAGAATACTGGTGCTTGTGATAAAGTTAAAGTTTTCTTTTTTTTTCACAACATAGACTGGTTTACAGTGGAAGTGTGAGGCAGCTGAGCCGGCGCATAACACAGCTCATAACCAAACGTTATGTGATTGGCTTACGGGTGCACCAATGATTTTAAACTTCAGACAAGCACCCCCCACGAGAAAGTAAACACTTGTCATTTATGCCTTTCCAGACTCTGACTACGAAGCAAAGCGAAGTACAGAGTTTGGTATTACCAGGCTACAGAAGTACCACTTTCTCAGAAATGTCTTTATTTTACAGAATTAAGAGATGACAGTTCAAGTAAAACTGATCATTCAATAAAACGAATCATAAAATAAAAAACTAACACCAGAATACACTTACAACTTCAATACTAGCCTTGATAAGCGATTTAAGGAAGGAGAGAAAAAAAGCCCAAAAGAAAATTCATAATTTACACACCTCCAAAAGTAAAGAATCACTACAAGTGCAAAGTTATCCCACACAATTCACACCACACAGTCCTCAAGTTCCTATTCCCCCCTCCCCAATCTAAACTGATTCAAGTTCAATCTCTTCTACAAGGCTACAATAATAGCAGTCATAAAATATAACAATAAAAACATGTGAATAATGATGCTACTAATGGACACAATGGTTTCAGTTCAGAAGTCTCACTTCACCCAGTAATTGACGGCACAGTTCAAGCCGCGATGTTCAGAGTCATCCTTCCTATACACCATGCCAGTCTCAATCCTTTATAGCACATTCCACCAGTAACAGTAGCAGCAGCAATTTCTCTTTGTTTGACAGAGGCTGAAACTCTGGTGTAAATGTAGAAATGTAGGATAAAATGTTCCAGAATTTGTGAGTATTTGATTTCTGATCCTCTTCATACTGTTTGAGCTGGTGATCCTCTTTGTGTTCATCTGTAAGAACAGCCTCCTGAAATCTGTATAAACCACAGTGATTCAGTCTTGATGACTGCAGCGCCACACAGAAAAGTCTCAATCTGCTGAAGATTCACACAGTCTCCTCTGGATATCATAGCTTCACTGAAATCATAACACTAATAGAACAACACATTCTTTTATAATTCTGATGGTGTACTTCTAGAGTTTCTAATAAACTGGTTATGGCATCTTGTAATTATTTACTGAACTGTGCACTCTTAATAAGTGAAGATGTTGACATATTTTTGCTGCATATATATATTTCCTTCATGCTGTGAAAACTGTATTATAAAACATTGCTCATATAAAAGAACATTACTACTGAAATCAGTAAAATCAAAGACTTTCTATCCAATCCTTATTAAGGGCAGATTTGTTCAGTGTGTACTGTATGTTGTTCATATGGGGCTTATATAGACAGGAAAATGATGTTTGTTAATCAATTGCTAAAATCTGAGAGTTTAACAGGTAACTTGTTTATATTATAATAGCATTTAGAAAACTGATGATTTTAATAAAAATAATCTGGGGTTATGTAAATAACAGTTTATTAACATTAGGAGAAATTATTTAAACCATTTTAATTAAAGATTTCCATTCAGACAGTCAATGTAATCTTTTAGTCATGGATCTTTAATGAAATCAACTTTAACCAAATAAAGCTGAAATGTGATTTATATATATATATATATATATATATATATATATATATATATATATATATATATAATATTTATATTCTGAGGAAAAAAAACGGATTTAATGAGATGAACATTGAAAGCACTTCACAGTTGCTTACATTCAGATACAAGACTAGATCAACAGTATGAATGGGTTTGGGCTTTCGATCGCTCTGCAATTTATTAATTAATTCAGTTTATCCTTTGCCTCAATTATATTCGTATTCTAATGTAAAATTCTATGCTTCAGCAAACAAGACTTTTATTTTGTTTTGGTGATGTGACGTCATAAGTCTGCGCCGCGCTCTGGGTCTGTGATTCAGCTGAAGGTGTGTGCTCTTAATCATATAAAGTGTTTGAATCAATACAGCTCGTTTAGAGAATTGCATATGATGTATATAAATGTGAAATGAATTATTACTGACTGCAACATTAATTATTGTCACTAGATAAATAATTACAAAGTTATTTTGTGTGAGTAAAGCGCATCCGCACACGAATGAACATGAACAGTTTATCATAAACACCAGTTCAATCACCGGCGAGTATTTGACGGAGAAACGGATCTTTAATCAACTTCGAATCAACTGAATCAATTGCATCGCAGAATGATTCAGTGATTCGAATCTCACTCTGGCTGACTGACTCTTTTACAGAACTCGGAAAACTTATTGAGATGCACACAGATATCTACTTTTAATTTATTTTTACAATCTCTTAATAATTTTTCATTTAAACAGGATAATTGTCCAAACACAGAAAAACTCCTGCTGAAGTTTATTACACAACTATTATTAAGATGGCATTTATTAAAGAGGAGAGTGAAGACATGAAGACTGAAGAAACATTCAGAGTCAAACATGAAGATACTGAGACACACACTATTATAAAGATGGTGATTATTAAAGAGGAGAGTGAAGACATGAAGATAGAAGAGACATTCAGAGACAAACATGAAGATACTGAGAAACAAACAGGTTAGTTTTCATTCTCAAACCTGAAACTCAGTTTGATTTGATCCTTATTAAAATGTACAGCTCTACAGAAACCAGGAAAAATAATACAGAAGTAGCCCAAACAAAGCAGAAATTGAGTGTAACATTAAACCCAGTATGTACTGCTTAATTAAAAACAATCAAAAACTTTTATTTCTATCACTTATTTATGCAACAGTTTCCACAGATTTCTTGATTTTAATTGATTCTCATTTTTAAGAACTGATATCCATTCTTAAATCCTGTCTATAATTTTTGGTCTAGATGCTGTTTTCAGTTGTTACTCTTGAAATTAAGGATTACAGATTTTGCCCGTTTTGTGCTGTGACAGATCACTGTTGCCGCCTCAGATCAAGCAAAGCGCACGTGAACAATCATCACTTCTGCTTTACTACTGATTAACTCTAGAAGGAAGACTGACTAAATAGATACACAAAATAAACATGAATGAACATCAGACTGGATGCTGAAAACACCTGTAGGCTGTAACTTACAGAAATCCATTTCATGTATAATGTAATCAGTCAATCAGTGTTTGTACTGTAGAAAGACATCAATAAAACAATATGACACATAATATTACATTTACCTCATTAAAGTCATTCAGTGACCATAACTGGGATATCAACAAAAGATATCCAAGATGGCGGCGCGTCCACACGCAGCGGCTTCTCTCTGTCCCGACAGAACGGTGTTTTCCTGTTTTTTGTCTTGTGAGTCGCAGTGTTTTTGTACGTCGTCATCGCGTCTATCTGTCTTTAAGCGCGCATACCAGTCATGAGTTTCTGCTGGATGTCGGCAGAGCCGCATTTTTAGAGTTAAACTCCGCGCGCGCGGAACAGCTGCGAGATCTCGGACTGCTCCGGAGGCCTACAACATCACCGACCCCCACTGCTGCATCTCGCCCACAGCGGAGGCGCCACAAGCAGCGTGAGAGGAAACAGAAGAGGGGTAAGCGCAGAGGTATCTGGGCTAGGCTAACGGCTAACCCACACAAGCCATCTATCCCCACCATCGTACTGGCTAACGTACGCTCTTTGGACAATAAACTGGACTTCATCCGATTACTACGTTCAACTCAAAGGACTGTAAGAGACTGTTGTGTTCATGGAAACATGGCTTAGCGACAGCGTTCCGGACTGCGCCATTCAGCTCGACCAGCTGACGTGCTATCGAGCAGACAGAGCTCTCGTCGCGGGAGGAAAAACCCGCGGCGGCGGGCTTTGTGTTTACATCAATGACGCGTGGTGCCGCGATCTTGTTGTGATCTGCAAACACTGCTCACCCCTGTTCAGAAACAGATTCAAGTGTGGCCAGAAGGGTCGTCTGACGCTCTTCAAAACTGCTTTGATACAACTGACTGGAATATGTTTAAGCAGGCTGCCACTTACAATAACTCCACTGACCTCCAGGAGTACTCGGAGACTGTCACTGCCTACATCACCAAGTGTATTGAGGATGTAACAGTCACAAAAACCATCACTGTCCGGGCCAACCAGAAGCCGTGGATGACAGGGGAAGTTCTACAGACTCCTGGAGACGCGGAACACTGCCTTCAGAGCGTGGAGATTAGGGGGTATGAGAACAGCCAGGGCCAACCTATCCCGCGCGGCATTAAGAGAGGCTAAGAGACAGTACTCCAGGAGGACAGCCCATCAATCAGTGGACCGCAGAGACACACCTCGGAGCCTGTGGCAGGGGATACAGACCATTACGGACTACAAGCCCCCACAGCGGACCTGTGACAGCAACATCTCTCTGCTGAACAAGCTGAACACCTTCTTCGCTCGCTTTGAGGCACAGAACACCACCACTGCACAGAAGACTCCACCTCCTCCCAGTGACCAGTTGATGATGCTGACCCCGGACAGCGTGAGGTCCTGACAACATCCCTGGGCGTGTACTGAGAGACTGTGCAGCAGAACTCTCTGATGTCTTCACTGACATTATCAACATCTCACTTAGTCAGGCTGTTGTTCCCACATGCTTCAAAGCTGCCCCACCATCATTCCAGTCCCGAAGAAGCCATCTCCATCCTGCTTCAATGACTACCGTCCTGTTGCACTTACTCCCATCCTCATGAAGTGCTTCGAACGGCTAGTCATGCACCACATCAGGTCTGCCCTCCCCTCCTCCCTGTACCCATTCCAGTTTGCATATCGATCCTACCGGTCGACCGATGATGCCATCTCAACTGCCCTGCACCCAGCACTCACACATCTAGAGAAAAAAGACTCATACGTCAGAATGCTGTTCATAGACTTCAGTTGAGCATTCAAAACAATCATCCCTCAACAGCTCATTCACAAACTGGTCACTTCGCTGTTCTGTCAACTGGCTGTTGGACTTTCTGACTGGAAGACCTCAGGCAGTACGTGTCGGCAGCAACACATCCAGCACCATCACACTGAACACTTGGGCCCCCCAAGGATGTGTGCTGAGCCCCCCCTCCTCTTCACTCTGCTGACCCACGACTGCACACCGTCACACCAAACTCAAACCTCTTCATTAAGTTTGCGGATGACACGACTGTGGTGGGTCTCATTAGCAACAGAGATGAGACAAACTACGGGAGCGAGGGTGAGCCGCCTGGCCGGGTGGTGGTGCAGTGACAACAATCTCTCTCTGAAACGTGGAGAAGATGAAAGAGATTGTTGTTGACTTCAGGAGAGCGCACACTCAGCATGTTCCTCTGACCATCAACGGTGCGACTGTGGAGAGAGTGAGCAGCACCAAGTTCCTGGGGTGTGCACATCACAGAGGACCTCTCCTGGACCGACAACACCGCAGCACTGGCCAAGAAATCACAGCAGCGTCTCTACTTCCTCCGCAAACTGAGGAGAGCCAGAGCCCCACCCCCCATCATGTACGTGCTAGCCAGAGGGCACCATCGAGAGCATTCTGACTAGCTGCATCACTGTGTGGTATGGCGCCTGCAACGCGTCTGCCGGAAGACTCTGCAAAGCATAGTGAGAGCAGCTGAGAAAGATCATTGGTGTCTCTCTCCCCCCCCTCCAGGACATTTATGGAACCGTCTCACTTGAAAAGCCATCTGCATTGCAGGTGATCCCACCCACCCGTCCCACACCTTTTTTCAGTCTGCTGCCTCAGGGAGGAGGACTGCGAAGTCTCCAGGCCAGGACCAACAGACTGAAGGACAGCTTCATCCATCAGGCTGTCAGGAAGCTGAACTCGCTCCCGAACTTGCCCCCCGTCCCTCTTCTGCCCCAGGCACCACTGAACTAAGAACCCCCCCCCCCACCCAGATCCCACATCTCCCGGTCCATCCACCCCCCCTCCCTCTAACATATCGATGACCATGCACCAGTCACTTTGTGCAGCATTGGTCTGCTCACTACCTCATTCAGCATGAAACTGACGTCATTCTACCACCTCATCAGTCAGTTTAAATAAAATAACTGCTCTGAGCCCTTGTCACTTTAATCAGACTGAATAAGCTTTTTTTTCTGCACTAAAAATCTTTTTATCTGCACGTTTGTTCACTGGTTTGCACTCTATCTGCCATGTGCCTTGCGCTGCTTTTATTTAACCTTATTTTTATTTTATTTTTCTACTTATGTCTTTTTTTACATTCCTATTGTTATAGTTTTATCTTATATTTTATATTTTATCTAGATTTTTAGGCTCTACTGTTAGTGTTATCTGTATGCACCGGGGGTCTGAGAGTAACGCAATTTCGATTCTTCTGTATGTATGTACTGTACATGTGGAAGAATTGACAATAAAGCAGACTTGACTTGACTTGACTTGATAAAACTTCATAGCCACCAAGGAAAAATAACTCTAGAAGGAAGATTGGGACTAAATAGACGCACCATATATATATATCTAATATATACTCCATATCATATTTATACCATTCTTCCGTATTTAACATGTTTGAATGTAAATCTGTGAATGTTTAAATTTCAAAAAAGATTAATTAGACTAGAAAAATAATTCTGTAATTATTAAGATTATTATAACATGAATTAAACGGGATGATCTCCATTACATAATCAGACGCATCAAGGGAGGACTGATTTCAGAGGCAACTGTCAATTTGCATTCTTTGCCTTAACCACAGGCACAAACTGTATGATTTATAATAGTCCTTCAAAGGGGTCATATGATGCGATTTAAAATTTGTCCTTTCTCTTTGGAGTGTTACAAGCTGGTGCTTGGTGCATAAAGAAGATCTGTGACGCTGCAAAGACTAAAGTCTCAAATCCAAACGAGATATTCTTTATAAAAGTTAAACGACTCGTCCATACCCCCCTATACGGCTCGGTTTCTAACATGCCCCCAGTCTAAGTCATGGTGTGGGAAACAAATATGCATAACGCCGCCCACAAATGTTCACACCAAAAGAAAGAAGGCGTAACGTTTATTCTCTCTGTTGCCGCAGTGCCATGTTGTGGAGTCGCGTTGTGTTTCATAGAAGTGAAACTTTGTTTTGCACTTCAAAAAGAGGACATGGACTAGAAATTAGTGGTTTTAGTTGTATTACAACCACTGTTCCAGAACAGTCCAAATAGGGGTGGGAGATATGACGATATAAATTGGATGGACGAAATTAAAAGTCTATTAATATTGTGCTTCTATGTCTCTATTGTGCGATGATGCGGCACAACTACCATTGTTTACGGCAATACGGTTTTATTATTGGAATGCCGGCAGTCTTAAATGCACTACACAGGGATGCAGGCAGCCGCGATGGAATAAACACCAGGCATGCTGCGTGCCTCCCGCCACATTACTGGTGTGGCAGACAAGGGTTCCGATAAAACTTGCTGTTAGGAATGAGTTTTTAAGCACTGAAGATTACAAGAAACAGATTTTAGGCTGTTGAAAACAACAATAGAGCTATATGCGCACGCTAATACAACGGTCTTCTGATTTTGGTCACACTTTATTGTAATGCAGGCCGACTAGATTGTGACATGGAATTTCAAAGGGATAGGGCATGAGTCAAAGAGAAAAATACTGACATTTCTTAAAAATGAAAAAGTCACGCGTGCCAGCTTCAGAAGCTCATCTATAGATAGCGAAACATTTGAAATTGAAGCGAGATTGGGTGGGTCAAGTGTATTTTTCATAATTCACAGCTTACCATAGGAAAAAGAGGCACAAAAAACCAAAAAAATATTTAATTAACAAACCTTGCCTTTTATTTTTGAAAATCAAATCAGTGAGGAGAACCAATTCGGTCTGGTATAATATTGCGAATCAGCTGCGCCCCCATCCAGTAGATTTCTACCTGTTGTTAAGAATATTCAAAGCCTAAACAATATTTCAGAGCATTTTACTATATCAAAGACATGCCTGGAGAGATGTTAAGATACTTAACCCTGATTTTCAGGTCTTTCAGCATGGCCTGACACGGGGGGGGGGGAATCTCCTCAAAATCTTGTCTGTTTTCAGAGGGCACTCTACAGTCTTTCCCAGCAGATATGTGGAGGAATTTAAAGTTCCCAAGTCCCAATTTTACAAATATCTTCGTTGTGGCACTTTTAACAACCAAAGATAGACAAAGAAGAGTTGAGAACAGCAATTGAAGACCTTTTACTGAATTCAGTCTGTTTTAAAGGCATCAGTATCAAGGGCATATGACATCTTGTTCTAGTAATTGCACCTCTGTCCTTGGACGGGACTGAAGGGTGTTTTGAGAAAAGAGACACTGGACAAACTCAGTGAAGAGAATGACTGGGCTGTTGGAGGTGTAGATAATATGTACTCTTCTAAATTTACTTCCCTTGGAATCCATTAGGCTCAACTTAAAAATTTATTTTATGGATATATCTCCCTACACCCGATGAATATAATAAAGATGTGTTTATCAATGCTACTGTTTCAAGTGTAAAAAAGATAAAGGTTACATTCGGTCTCATTGTTTTGGTATGTGACACAAAGTTTGTTGCCATATTTGTCAGAAATAGTCCATAGCTAATGAAAGATACATTGCATGTGCAACTAAACTTTGATATCCCCACCCCAGCTTTGTATTTATTGATCTTAATCTGCACAGTCTGTTTCAAAAAAAGATGCAATACTGTTCTTTATTGGTTCTGGAATGGTGTACTTAAAGGGGTCATATGATGCTGTTATTTTGTGTATTTGGTGTAATGAAATGTGTTTATGCAGTTTAAGTAGGTAAAAAATAAAAACACACTATTTTTCCATATAATGGTACATTATAGCTTCTCCTCTATGCCCGCCCGTCTGAAACTCATCTATTTTTACCAAGCTCATCGGTCTACAAAAGCAAAGTAGGGCTGGTGATTGGCCAGCACTATTCAGTGCATTGTGCTAGATTTGGCCGAATGCCTCGCCGCAAGCTTGTTACGGAAAATGTACGCCCCTTAATAGAGATCAAAAGAGAGGTCAAGCCATTTCAGTATCATTTCCCCTCAGGCATTTGGGGGAACGGGGTAACACCTTAGCTTTCTCGGGTAATCCCCAACGATTCCACAGATTCTTAACGTCTTCCTCGGTTTTCTAGTCCGTCCAATTTAGCTTGAACCTGAGTTCACCCTTTTCGTCAAAGCAGAAAGGTCACCTTCATTATTGGCCTGCAGAGCATCCTCTGTGGTAGAGATATCTGTATTTCGTCAGAGCTTCCTTAAGCGGGATTCACGTCAGAGGAACACTCTTGTGTCATAAGTTGGATCAGTCTTGTAACAACCAGAACAGAGGTCGATATAGTATCGAGACGACTTTCGATAGTGTCCCAAAAACGACCATCGATGTTCCCCCAATCGGGTACTAAGTGCTCGTATTTAGTTTAAAACTGGGTCAGTTTGTTGTGTTGAAGATGAGGACATTTCTGCTTCTTTTTCTGTGATCTTGAGTCTCAGACACGTTAGTCGTGTGTTGAGCTTTTTAATAAGGAGATTCTTTAACTTAAATCAAAGAGGGTAGCAATTTATTAAGCAATTGGGATGCGGAGCCCACAGTTTAGGTGGCCATCTTCTCCAGTGTCCACGAGCACCCCGGCAATATGTATTTTTTGATATTATTATACACGTGGATGACCTGAACACACCTGATTCAAGGTCTTCATTACTTGAAAACAGCTCCAACTCTAACTGAACACACCTGATTCAAGGTCTTCATTACTTGAAAACTAAAGGTAGGTGTGATGGGGATGAACTCTGCAAGACTGTGACCCTCTGTAAGCTGAGTTTGACACCCCTGCTTTAGACATGAATGGCAGATTGGGGCCATGGTTATTGATTTATGTTCTTATACTGTTGCTTTAAAAATGGGTGTTAACTGTATGTATTTTGATTTTCTTTTCAACTCTAGACCCTGAAAGAAGAGAGTGAAGAACTGAAAGAAATGCAAGATAAAGATCAGTACAAAAAAACACCATGAATTCATAACTGGACAAAAAATCATTTAGTTGCTCACAGAAAGACTCACGACTGCAAGACTTCCTCTCACAAAAAGAGCTCGAAAGACTAGATCTAGAACGTAATTTCAACACCCGTGCCAACAGTGTGGAAGTGTTGCAGATTCACTCAGGCCATCAAGGAAAACCTTTAAAGTCCACATAAAGAAATTCACCCTGGAGAGAAGCCTTTTCATCCTGCCAACCGTGTGGAACAGAGTTTCAATGAACCATGGAAAACCTTAAGTCCCACATGAGGATTCCCACCCGAGGAAAAGCCTTTCAACCATTCTCTCACATGTGAAGAGTGTTTTACCTCATAAACGCACTTTTAATGAGCCCACATGACTATTCACCAGCAGGAGAGAAGCCTTACACCTGCAAACTGGTGTGGGCATAATTTTGGTTGGAAAAGGAAGTTTTAACATGCCTAAGGAATTCA